>NW_027508191.1:0-300000 GCF_051348905.1 Ranitomeya variabilis | reverse complement strand
CGCTACACGCAACACGCTACATCCTACACACTACACGTTACACTCTACACCCTACACTCTACACTCTACACCCTACACCCTACACGCTACACTCTACACCCTACACGCTACACCCTACACTCTACACCCTACACCCAACACCCTACACGCTACACTCTACACCCTACACGCTTCACTCTACACCCTACACGCTACACCCTACACCCTACACTCTACACGCTACACTCTACACCCTACACGCTACACTACACTCAACACCCTACACCCTACACCCTACACGCTACACTCTACACGATACACGCTACATTCTACACCCTACACGCTACACTAAACTTTACACCCTACACCCTACACGCTACACGCTACACCCTACTCTCTACACCCTACACGCTACACCCTACACTCTACACCCTACACCCTATACGCTACACGCTATACGCTACGCGCTACACTCTACACCCTACACGCTACACCCAACACTCTACACCCTACACCCCACATGCTACACGCTACACGCTACACGCTACACGCTACACGCTACACCCTACACGCTACACTCTACACCCTACACGCTACACGCAACACGCTACATCCTACACACTACACGTTACACTCTACACCCTACACTCTACACTCTACACCCTACACGCTACACTCTACACCCTACACGCTACACGCAACACGCTACATCCTACACACTACACGTTACACGCTACACCCTACACTCTACACCCTACACCCCACACGCTACACTCTACACGCTACACCCTACACGCTGCACTCTACACTCTACACTCTACACCCTACACGCTACACGCTACACCCTGCACTCTACACCCTACGTCCTACCCGCTACACGCCACACGCTACACGCTACACTCTACACACTACACGCTACACCCTACACTCTACACCCTACACTCTACACTCTACACCCTACACGCTACACCCTACATGCTACACTCTACACACTACACGCTACACTCTACACCCTACACGCTACACTCTACACCCTACACTCTACACGCTACACGCTACACTCTACACCCTACACGCTGCACTCTACACGCTACACGCTACACTCTACACCCTACAGACTACACTCTACACGCTACCTGCTACACCCTACACCCTACACGCTACACGTTACACTCTACTCCCTACACGCTACACTCTACACCCTACACGCTACACCCTACACGCTACATGCTACACTCTACACCCTACACGCTACACGCTACACCCTACACCCTACACTCTACACCCTACACCCTACACGCTACACGCTACACTCTACACCCTACACCCTACACGCTACACTCCACACCCTACACGCTACACCCTACATGCTACACCCTACACGCTACACTCTACACCCTACACGCTACACGCTAATCGCTACACTCTACACCTTACACGATACACGATACATTATACACCCTACATGCTACACTCTACACCCTACACGCTACACCCTACACTCTACACCCTACACCCCACATGCTACACGCTACACTCTACACGCTACACGCTACACTCTACACCCTACACGCTACACGCTAATCGCTACACTCTACACCCTACACGATACACGATACATCCTACACCCTACACGCTACACTCTACACCCTACACGCTACACCCTACACCCTACACGCTACACGCTACAAACCACACTACACGCTACACTCTACACGCTACACCCTGCACCCTACACGCTACACTCCACACGCTACACGCTACACTCTGCACCCTACACGCTGCATGCTACACGCAACACGCTACATGCTACACTCTACACCCTACACGCTACACTACACACGCTACACGCAACACGCTACATCCTACACACTACACGTTACACTCTACACCCTACACTCTACACTCTACACCCTACACCCTACACGCTACACTCTACACCCTACACGCTACACCCTACACTCTACACCCTACACCCAACACCCTACACGCTACACGCTACACTCTACACCCTACACGCTTCACTCTACACCCTACACGCTACACCCTACACCCTACACTCTACACGCTACACTCTACACCCTACACGCTACACTACACTCAACACCCTACACCCTACACGCTACACGCTACACGATACACGCTACATTCTATACCCTACACGCTACACTAAACTTTACACCCTACACCCTACACGCTACACGCTACACCCTACTCTCTACACCCTACACGCTACACCCTACACTCTACACCCTACACCCTATACGCTACACGCTATACGCTACGCGCTACACTCTACACCCTACACGCTACACCCAACACTCTACACCCTACACCCCACATGCTACACGCTACACTCTACACGCTACACGCTACACGCTACACTCTACACCCTACACGCTACACTCTACACCCTACACGCTACACGCAACACGCTACACGCAACACGCTACATCCTACACACTACACTTTACACTCTACACCCTACACTCTACACTCTACACCCTACACGCTACACTCTACACCCTACACGCTACACCCTACACTCTACACCCTACACCCTTCACGCTACACGCTACACGCTACACTCTACACGCTACACGCTACACGCTACACTCTACACCCTACACGCTACACCCAACACCCTACACGCTACACGCTACACCCTACACCCTACACGCTAAACTCTACACCCTACACCCTACATGCTACACTCTACACGCTACATGATACACGCTACACGCTACACCCTACACTCTACACCCTACACCCCACACGCTACACTCTACACGCTACACCCTACACGCTGCACTCTACACTCTACACTCTACACCCTACACGCTACACGCTACACCCTGCACTCTACACCCTACACCCTACACGCTACACGCTACACGCTACACTCCACACCCTACACGCTACACCCTACATGCTACACCCTGCACGCTACACGCTACACTCTACACCCTACACGCTACACGCTAATCGCTACACTCTACACCTTACACGATACACGATACATCCTCCACCCTACACGCTACACTCTACACCCTACACGCTACACCCTACACTCTACACCCTACACCCCACATGCTACACGCTACACTCTACATGCTACACGCTACACGCTACACTCTACACCCTACACACTACACTCTACACCCTACACGCTACACTACACACGCTACACGCAACACGCTACATCCTACACACTACACGTTACACTCTACACCCTACACTCTACACTCTACACCCTACACCCTACACGCTACACTCTACACCCTACACGCTACACCCTACACTCTGCACCCTACACCCTTCACGCTACACGCTACACGCTACACTCTACACGCTACACGCTACACTCTACACGCTACACGCTACACGCTACACTCTACACCCTACACGCTACACCCAACACCCTACACGCTACACGCTACACCCTACACCCTACACGCTAAACTCTACACCCTACACCCTACATGCTACACTCTACACGCTACACGATACACGCTACACGCTACACCCTACACTCTACACCCTACACCCCACAAGCTACACTCTACACGCTACACCCTACACGCTGCACTCTACACTCTACACTCTACACCCTACACGCTACACGCCACACGCTACACCCTACACTCTACACCCTACACCCTACACTCTACACTCTACACCCTACACGCTACACCCTACATGCTACACTCTACACACTACACGCTACACTCTACACCCTACACCCTACACTCTACACCCTACACCCTACACTCTACACGCTACACGCTACACTCTACACCCTACACGCTGCACTCTACACGCTACACTCTACACCCTACAGGCTACACTCCACACGCTACCCGCTACACCCTACACCCTACACGCTACACAATACACTCTACTCCCTACACGCTACACTCTACACCCTACACGCTACACTCTACACCCTACACGCTACACCCTACACCCTACACGCTACACGCTACAAACCACACTACACGCTACACTCTACACGCTACACCCTACACCCTACACGCTACACTCCACATGCTACACGCTACACTCTGCACCCTACACGCTGCATGCTACACGCAACACGCTACATGCTACACTCTACACCCTACACGCTACACTACACACGCTACACGCAACACGCTACATCCTACACACTACACGTTACACTCTACACCCTACACTCTACACTCTACACCCTACACCCTACACGCTACACTCTACACCCTACACGCTACACCCTACACTCTACACCCTACACCCAACACCCTACACGCTACACGCTACACTCTACACCCTACACGCTTCACTCTACACCCTACACGCTACACCCTACACCCTACACTCTACACGCTACACTCTACACCCTACACGCTACACTACACTCAACACCCTACACCCTACACCCTACACGCTACACGCTACACGCTACACGATACACGCTACATTCTACACCCTACACGCTACACTAAACTTTACACCCTACACCCTACACGCTACACGCTACACCCTACTCTCTACACCCTACACGCTACACCCTACACTCTACACCCTACAACCTATACGCTACACGCTATACGCTACGCGCTACACTCTACACCCTACACGCTACACCCAACACTCTACACCCTACACCCCACATGCTACACGCTACACGCTACACCCTACACGCTACACTCTACACCCTACACGCTACACGCAACATGCTACACGCAACACGCTACATCCTACACACTACACGTTACACTCTACACCCTACACTCTACACTCTACACCCTACACGCTACACTCTACACCCTACACGCTACACCCTACACTCTACACCCTACACCCTTCACGCTACACGCTACACGCTACACTCTACACGCTACACGCTACACGCTACACGCTACACTCTACACCCTACACGCTACACCCAACACCCTACACGCTACACGCTACACCCTACACCCTACATGCTAAACTCAACACCCTACACCCTACATGCTACACTCTACACGCTACATGATACACGCTACACGCTACACCCTACACTCTACACCCTACACCCCACACGCTACACTCTACACGCTACACCCTACACGCTGCACTCTACACTCTACACTCTACACCCTACACGCTACACGCTACACCCTGCACTCTACACCCTACGTCCTACCCGCTACACGCCACACGCTACACGCTACACTCTACACACTACACGCTACACCCTACACTCTACACCCTACACCCTACACTCTACACTCTACACCCTACACGCTACACCCTACATGCTACACTCTACACACTACACGCTACACTCTACACCCTACACGCTACACTCTACACCCTACACCCTACACTCTACACGCTACACGCTACACTCTACACCCTACACGCTGCACGCTACACGCTACACTCTACACCCTACAGACTACACTCTACACGCTACCCGCTACACCCTACACCCTACACGCTACACGTTACACTCTACTCCCTACACGCTACACTCTACACCCTACACGCTACACCCTACACGCTACATGCTACACTCTACACCCTACACGCTACACCCTACACCCTACACTCTACACCCTACACGCTACACGCTACACTCTACACCCTACACCCTACACGCTACACTCCACACCCTACATGCTACACCCTACATGCTACACCCTACACGCTACACGCTACACTCTACACCCTACACGCTACACGCTAATCGCTACACTCTACACCTTACACGATACACAATACATCCTACACCCTACACGCTACACTCTACACCCTACACGCTACACCCTACACTCTACACCCTACACCCCACATGCTACACGCTACACTCTACACGCTACACGCTACACTCTACACCCTACACGCTACACGCTAATCGCTACACTCTACACCCTACACGATACACGATACATCATACACCCTACACGCTACACTCTACACCCTACACGCTACACCCTACACCCTACACGCTACAAACCACACTACACGCTACACTCTACACGCTACACCCTACACCCTACACTCCACACGCTACACGCTACACTCTGCACCCTACACGCTGCATGCTACACGCAACACGCTACATGCTACACTCTACACCCTACACGCTACACTACACACGCTACACGCAACACGCTACATCCTACACACTACACGCTACACTCTACACGCTACACGCTACACTCTACACCCTACACGCTACACGCTACATTCTATACCCTACACGCTACACTAAACTTTACACCCTACACCCTACACGCTACACGCTACACCCTACTCTCTACACCCTACACGCTACACCCTACACTCTACACCCTACACCCTGTACGCTACACGCTATACGCTACGCGCTACACTCTACACCCTACACGCTACACCCAACACTCTACACCCTACACCCCACATAATACACGCTACACTCTACACGCTACACGCTACACGCTACACTCTACACCCTACACGCTACACTCTACACCCTACACGCTACACGCAACACGCTACACGCAACACGCTACATCCTACACACTACACGTTACACTCTACACCCTACACTCTACACTCTACACCCTACACGCTACACTCTACACCCTACACGCTACACCCTACACTCTACACCCTACACCCTTCACGCTACACGCTACACGCTACACTCTACACGCTACACGCTACACGCTACACGCTACACTCTACACCCTACACGCTACACCCAACACCCTACATGCTACACGCTACACCCTACACCCTACACGCTAAACTCTTCACCCTACACCCTACATGCTACACTCTACACGCTACATGATACACGCTACACGCTACACCCTACACTCTACACCCTACACCCCACACGCTACACTCTACACGCTACACCCTACACGCTGCACTCTACACTCTACACTCTACACCCTACACGCTACACGCTACACCCTGCACTCTACACCCTACACCCTACACGCTACACGCTACACTCTACACCCTACACCCTACACGCTACACTCCACACCCTACACGCTACACCCTACATGCTACACCCTACACGCTACACGCTACACTCTACACCCTACACGCTACACGCTAATCGCTACACTCTACACCTTACACGATACACGATACATCCTACACCCTACACGCTACACTCTACACCCTACACGCTACACCCTACACTCTACACCCTACACCCCACATGCTACACGCTACACTCTACACGCTACACGCTACAAGCTACACTCTACACCCTACACACTACACTCTACACCCTACACGCTACACTACACACGCTACACGCAACACGCTACATCCTACACACTACACGTTACACTCTACACCCTACACTCTACACTGTACACCCTACACCCTACACGCTACACTCTACACCCTACACGCTACACCCTACACTCTGCACCCTACACCCTTCACGCTACACGCTACACGCTACACTCTACACGCTACACTCTACACGCTACACGCTACACGCTACACTCTACACCCTACACGCTACACCCAACACCCTACACGCTACACGCTACACCCTACACCCTACACGCTAAACTCTACACCCTACACCCTACATGCTACACTCTACACGCTACACGATACACGCTACACGCTACACCCTACACTCTACACCCTACACCCCACAAGCTACACTCTACACGCTACACCCTACACGCTGCACTCTACACTCTA
Organism: Ranitomeya variabilis; assembly: GCF_051348905.1. Classification (NCBI taxonomy): domain Eukaryota; kingdom Metazoa; phylum Chordata; class Amphibia; order Anura; family Dendrobatidae; genus Ranitomeya; species Ranitomeya variabilis. The sequence continues at coordinate 292,329 of NW_027508191.1, read as the reverse complement.
CACTCTACACCCTACACGCTACACGCTACACCCTGCACTCTACACCCTACGTCCTACCCGCTACACGCCACACGCTACACGCTACACTCTACACACTACACGCTACACCCTACACTCTACACCCTACACCCTACACTCTACACTCTACACCCTACACGCTACACCCTACATGCTACACTCTACACACTACACGCTACACTCTACACCCTACACGCTACACTCTACACCCTACACCCTACACTCTACACGCTACACGCTACACTCTACACCCTACACGCTGCACTCTACACGCTACACGCTACACTCTACACCCTACAGGCTACACTCTACACGCTACCCGCTACACCCTACATGCTACACAATACACTCTACTCCCTACACGCTACACTCTACACCCTACACGCTACACTCTACACCCTACACGCTACACCCTACACCCTACACGCTACACGCTACAAACCACACTACACGCTACACTCTACACGCTACACCCTACACCCTACACGCTACACTCCACATGCTACACGCTACACTCTGCACCCTACACGCTGCATGCTACACGCAACACGCTACATGCTACACTCTACACCCTACACGCTACACTACACACGCTAAACGCAACACGCTACATCCTACACACTACACGTTACACTCTACACCCTACACTCTACACTCTACACCCTACACCCTACACGCTACACTCTACACCCTACACGCTACACCCTACACTCTACACCCTACACCCAACACCCTACACGCTACACGCTACACTCTACACCCTACACTCTACACTCTACACCCTACACGCTACACTCTACACCCTACACCCTACACTCTACACCCTACACCCTTCACGCTACACGCTACACGCTACACTCTACACGCTACACGCTACACGCTACACTCTACACCCTACACGCTACACCCAACACCCTACACGCTACACGCTACACCCTACACCCTACACGCTAAACTCTTCACCCTACACCCTACATGCTACACTCTACACGCTACATGATACACGCTACACGCTACACCCTACACTCTACACCCTACACCCCACACGCTACACTCTACACGCTACACCCTACACGCTGCACTCTACACTCTACACTCTACACCCTACACGCTACACGCTACACCCTGCACTCTACACCCTACACCCTACACGCTACACGCTACACTCTACACCCTACACCCTACACGCTACACTCCACACCCTACACGCTACACCCTACATGCTACACCCTACACGCTACACGCTACACTCTACACCCTACACGCTACACGCTAATCGCTACACTCTACACCTTACACGATACACGATACATCCTACACCCTACACGCTACACTCTACACCCTACACGCTACACCCTACACTCTACACCCTACACCCCACATGCTACACGCTACACTCTACACGCTACACGCTACACGCTACACTCTACACCCTACACACTACACTCTACACCCTACACGCTACACTACACACGCTACACGCAACACGCTACATCCTACACACTACACGTTACACTCTACACCCTACACTCTACACTCTACACCCTACACCCTACACGCTACACTCTACACCCTACACGCTACACTCTACACTCTGCACCCTACACCCTTCACGCTACACGCTACACGCTACACTCTACACGCTACACGCTACACTCTACACGCTACACGCTACACGCTACACTCTACACCCTACACGCTACAAGCTAATCGCTACACTCTACACCTTACACGATACACGATACATCCTACACCCTACACGCTACACTCTACACCCTACACGCTACACCCTACACTCTACACCCTACACCCCACATGCTACACGCTACACTCTACACCCTACACGCTACACGCTAATCGCTACACTCTACACCCTACACGATACACGATACATCATACACCCTACACGCTACACTCTACACCCTACACGCTACACCCTACACCCTACACGCTACACGCTACAAACCACACTACACGCTACACTCTACACGCTACACCCTACACCCTACACGCTACACTCCACACGCTACACGCTACACTCTGCACCCTACACGCTGCATGCTACACGCAACACGCTACATGCTACACTCTACACCCTACACGCTACACTACACACGCTACACGCAACACGCTACATCCTACACACTACACGTTACACTCTACACCCTACACTCTACACTCTACACCCTACACCCTACACGCTACACTCTACACCCTACACGCTACACCCTACACTCTACACCCTACACCCAACACCCTACACGCTACACGCTACACTCTACACCCTACACGCTTCACTCTACACCCTACACGCTACACCCTACACTCTACACGCTACACTCTACACCCTACACGCTACACTACACTCAACACCCTACACGCTACACGCTACACGATACACGCTACATTCTATACCCTACACGCTACACTAAACTTTACACCCTACACCCTACACGCTACACGCTACACCCTACTCTCTACACCCTACACGCTACACCCTACACTCTACACCCTACACCCTATACGCTACACGCTATACGCTACGCGCTACACTCTACACCCTACACGCTACACCCAACACTCTACACCCTACACCCCACATGCTACACGCTACACTCTACACGCTACACGCTACACGCTACACTCTACACCCTACACGCTACACTCTACACCCTACACGCTACACGCAACACGCTACACGCAACACGCTACATCCTACACACTACACGCTACACTCTACACGCTACACGCTACACTCTACACCCTACACGCTACACGCTACACGCTACACTCTACACCCTACACGCTTCACTCTACACCCTACACGCTACACCCTACACCCTACACTCTACACGCTACACTCTACACCCTACACGCTACACTACACTCAACACCCTACACCCTACACCCTACACGCTACACGCTAAACGATACACGCTACATTCTACACCCTACACGCTACACTAAACTTTACACCCTACACCCTACACGCTACACGCTACACCCTACTCTCTACACCCTACACGCTACACCCTACACTCTACACCCTACACCCTATACGCTATACGCTACGCGCTACACTCTACACCCTACACGCTACACCCAACACTCTACACCCTACACCCCACATGCTACACGCTACACTCTACACGCTACACGCTACACGCTACACCCTACACTCTACACCCTACACGCTACACGCAACACGCTACACGCAACACGCTACATCCTACACACTACACGTTACACTCTACACCCTACACTCTACACTCTACACCCTACACGCTACACTCTACACCCTACACGCTACACCCTACACTCTACACCCTACACCCTTCACGCTACACGCTACACGCTACACTCTACACGCTACACGCTACACGCTACACGCTACACTCTACACCCTACACGCTACACCCAACACCCTACACGCTACACGCTACACCCTACACCCTACATGCTAAACTCTACACCCTACATGCTACACTCTACACGCTACATGATACACGCTACACGCTACACCCTACACTCTACACCCTACACCCCACACGCTACACTCTACACGCTACACCCTACACGCTGCACTCTACACTCTACACTCTACACCCTACACGCTACACGCTACACCCTGCACTCTACACCCTACGTCCTACCCGCTACACGCCACACGCTACACGCTACACTCTACACACTACACGCTACACCCTACACTCTACACCCTACACTCTACACTCTACACCCTACACGCTACACCCTACATGCTACACTCTACACACTACACGCTACACTCTACACCCTACACGCTACACTCTACACCCTACACCCTACACTCTACACGCTACACGCTACACTCTACACCCTACACGCTACACGCTACACCCAACACTCTACACCCTACACCCCACATGCTACACGCTACACTCTACACGCTACACGCTACACGCTACACTCTACACCCTACACGCTACACTCTACACCCTACACGCTACACGCAACACGCTACACGCAACACGCTACATCCTACACACTACACGTTACACTCTACACCCTACACTCTACACTCTACACCCTACACGCTACACTCTACACCCTACACGCTACACCCTACACTCTACACCCTACACCCTTCACGCTACACGCTACACGCTACACTCTACACGCTACACGCTACACGCTACACGCTACACTCTACACCCTACACGCTACACCCAACACCCTACACTCTACACGCTACACCCTACACCCTACACGCTAAACTCTTCACCCTACACCCTACATGCTACACTCTACACGCTACATGATACACGCTACACGCTACACCCTACACTCTACACCCTACACCCCACACGCTACACTCTACACGCTACACCCTACACGCTGCACTCTACACTCTACACTCTACACCCTACACGCTACACGCTACACCCTGCACTCTACACCCTACACCCTACACGCTACACGCTACACTCTACACCCTACACCTTACACGCTACACTCCACACCCTACACGCTACACCCTACATGCTACACCCTACACGCTACACGCTACACTCTACACCCTACACGCTACACGCTAATCGCTACACTCTACACCTTACACGATACACGATACATCCTACACCCTACACGCTACACTCTACACCCTACACGCTACACCCTACACTCTACACCCTACACCCCACATGCTACACGCTACACTCTACACGCTACACGCTACACGCTACACTCTACACCCTACACACTACACTCTACACCCTACACGCTACACTACACACGCTACACGCAACACGCTACATCCTACACACTACACGTTACACTCTACACCCTACACTCTACACTCTACACCCTACACCCTACACGCTACACTCTACACCCTACACGCTACACCCTACACTCTGCACCCTACACCCTTCACGCTACACGCTACACGCTACACTCTACACGCTACACTCTACACGCTACACGCTACACTCTACACCCTACACGCTACACCCAACACCCTACACGCTACACGCTACACCCTACACCCTACACGCTAAACTCTACACCCTACACCCTACATGCTACACTCTACACGCTACACGATACACGCTACACGCTACACCCTACACTCTACACCCTACACCCCACAAGCTACACTCTACACGCTACACCCTACACGCTGCACTCTACACTCTACACTCTACACCCTACACGCTACACGCTACACCCTGCACTCTACACCCTACGTCCTACCCGCTACACGCCACACGCTACACGCTACACTCTACACACTACACGCTACACCCTACACTCTACACCCTACACCCTACACTCTACACTCTACACCCTACACGCTACACCCTACATGCTACACTCTACACACTACACGCTACACTCTACACCCTACATGCTACACTCTACACCCTACACCCTACACTCTACACGCTACACGCTACACTCTACACCCTACACGCTGCACTCTACACGCTACACGCTACACCCTACAGGCTACACTCTACACGCTACCCGCTACACCCTACACGCTACACAATACACTCTACTCCCTACACGCTACACTCTACACCCTACACGCTACACTCTACACCCTACACGCTACACCCTACACCCTACACGCTACACGCTACAAACCACACTACACGCTACACTCTACACACTACACCCTACACCCTACACGCTACACTCCACATGCTACACGCTACACTCTGCACCCTACACGCTGCATGCTACACGCAACACGCTACATGCTACACTCTACACCCTACACGCTACACTACACACGCTACACGCAACACGCTACATCCTACACACTACACGTTACACTCTACACCCTACACTCTACACTCTACACCCTACACCCTACACGCTACACTCTACACCCTACACGCTACACCCTACACTCTACACCCTACACCCAACACCCTACACGCTACACGCTACACTCTACACCCTACACTCTACACCCTACACGCTACACTCTACACCCTACACCCTACACTCTACACCCTACACCCTTCACGCTACACGCTACACGCTACACTCTACACGCTACACGCTACACGCTACACGCTACACTCTACACCCTACACGCTACACCCAACACCCTACACGCTACACGCTACACCCTACACCCTACACGCTAAACTCTTCACCCTACACCCTACATGCTACACTCTACACGCTACATGATACACGCTACAAGCTATACCCTACACTCTACACCCTACACCCCACACGCTACACTCTACACGCTACACCCTACACGCTGCACTCTACACTCTACACTCTACACCCTACACGCTACACGCTACACCCTGCACTCTACACCCTACACCCTACACGCTACACGCTACACTCTACACCCTACACCCTACACGCTACACTCCACACCCTACACGCTACACCCTACATGCTACACCCTACACGCTACACGCTACACTCTACACCCTACACGCTACACGCTAATCGCTACACTCTACACCTTACACGATACACGATACATCCTACACCCTACACGCTACACTCTACACCCTACACGCTACACCCTACACTCTACACCCTACACCCCACATGCTACACGCTACACTCTACACGCTACACGCTACACGCTACACTCTACACCCTACACACTACACTCTACACCCTACACGCTACACTACACACGCTACACGCAACACGCTACATCCTACACACTACACGTTACACTCTACACCCTACACTCTACACTCTACACCCTACACCCTACACGCTACACTCTACACCCTACACGCTACACTCTACACTCTGCACCCTACACCCTTCACGCTACACGCTACACGCTACACTCTACACGCTACACGCTACACTCTACACGCTACACGCTACACTCTACACCCTACACGCTACACCCAACACCCTACACGCTACACGCTACACCCTACACCCTACACGCTAAACTCTACACCCTACACCCTACATGCTACACTCTACACGCTACACGATACACGCTACACGCTACACCCTACACTCTACACCCTACACCCCACAAGCTACACTCTACACGCTACACCCTACACGCTGCACTCTACACTCTACACTCTACACCCTACACGCTACACGCTACACCCTGCACTCTACACCCTACGTCCTACCCGCTACACGCCACACGCTACACGCTACACTCTACACACTACACGCTACACCCTACACTCTACACCCTACACCCTACACTCTACACTCTACACCCTACACGCTACACCCTACATGCTACACTCTACACAATACACGCTACACTCTACACCCTACACGCTACACTCTACACCCTACACCCTACACTCTACACGCTACACGCTACACTCTACACCCTACACGCTGCACTCTACACGCTACACGCTACACTCTACACCCTACAGGCTACACTCTACACGCTACCCGCTACACCCTACACCCTACACGCTACACAATACACTCTACTCCCTACACGCTACACTCTACACCCTACACGCTACACTCTACACCCTACACGCTACACCCTACACCCTACACGCTACACGCTACAAACCACACTACACGCTACACTCTACACGCTACACCCTACACCCTACACGCTACACTCCACATGCTACACGCTACACTCTGCACCCTACACGCTGCATGCTACACGCAACACGCTACATGCTACACTCTACACCCTACACGCTACACTACACACGCTACACGCAACACGCTACATCCTACACACTACACGTTACACTCTACACCCTACACTCTACACTCTACACCCTACACCCTACACGCTACACTCTACACCCTACACGCTACACCCTACACTCTACACCCTACACCCAACACCCTACACGCTACACGCTACACTCTACACCCTACACGCTTCACTCTACACCCTACACGCTACACCCTACACCCTACACTCTACACGCTACACTCTACACCCTACACGCTACACTACACTCAACACCCTACACCCTACACCCTACACGCTACACGCTACACGATACACGCTACATTCTACACCCTACACGCTACACTAAACTTTACACCCTACACCCTACACGCTACACGCTACACCCTACTCTCTACACCCTACACGCTACACCCTACACTCTACACCCTACACCCTATACGCTACACGCTATACGCTACGCGCTACACTCTACACCCTACACGCTACACCCAACACTCTACACCCTACACCCCACATGCTACACGCTACACTCTACACGCTACACGCTACACGCTACACGCTACACTCTACACCCTACACGCTACACCCTACACCCTACACGCTACACGCTACAAACCACACTACACGCTACAATCTACACGCTACACCCTACACCCTACACGCTACACTCCACATGCTACACGCTACACTCTGCACCCTACACGCTGCATGCTACACGCAACACGCTACATGCTACACTCTACACCCTACACGCTACACTACACACGCTACACGCAACACGCTACATCCTACACACTACACGTTACACTCTACACCCTACACTCTACACCCTACACGCTACACTCTACACCCTACACGCTACACCCTACACTCTACACCCTACACCCAACACCCTACACGCTACACGCTACACTCTACACCCTACACGCTTCACTCTACACCCTACACGCTACACCCTACACCCTACACTCTACACGCTACACTCTACACCCTACACGCTACACTACACTCAACACCCTACACCCTACACCCTACACGCTACACGCTACACGATACACGCTACATTCTACACCCTACACGCTACACTAAACTTTACACCCTACACCCTACACGCTACACGCTACACCCTACTCTCTACACCCTACACGCTACACAATACAATCTACACCCTACACCCTATACGCTACACGCTATACGCTACGCGCTACACTCTACACCCTACACGCTACACCCAACACTCTACACCCTACACCCCACATGCTACACGCTACACTCTACACGCTACACGCTACACGCTACACGCTACACGCTACACCCTACACGCTACACTCTACACCCTACACGCTACACGCAACACGCTACACGCAACACGCTACATCCTACACACTACACGTTACACTCTACACCCTACACTCTACACTCTACACCCTACACGCTACACTCTACACCCTACACGCTACACCCTACACTCTACACCCTACACCCTTCACGCTACACGCTACACGCTACACTCTACACGCTACACGCTACACTCTACACCCTACACGCTACACCCAACACCCTACACGCTACACGCTACACCCTACACCCTACATGCTAAACTCAACACCCTACACCCTACATGCTACACTCTACACGCTACATGATACACGCTACACGCTACACCCTACACTCTACACCCTACACCCCACACGCTACACTCTACACGCTACACCCTACACGCTGCACTCTACACTCTACACTCTACACCCTACACGCTACACGCTACACCCTGCACTCTACACCCTACGTCCTACCCGCTACACGCCACACGCTACACGCTACACTCTACACACTACACTCTACACTCTACACCCTACACGCTACACTCTACACCCTACACGCTACACCCTACACTCTACACCCTACACCCTTCACGCTACACGCTACACGCTACACTCTACACGTTACACGCTACACGCTACACTCTACACCCTACACGCTACACCCAACACCCTACACGCTACACGCTACACCCTACACCCTACATGCTAAACTCAACACCCTACACCCTACATGCTACACTCTACACGCTACATGATACACGCTACACGCTACACCCTACACTCTACACCCTACACCCCACACGCTACACTCTACACGCTACACCCTACACGCTGCACTCTACACTCTACACTCTACACCCTACACGCTACACGCTACACCCTGCACTCTACACCCTACGTCCTACCCGCTACACGCCACACGCTACACGCTACACTCTACACACTACACGCTACACCCTACACTCTACACCCTACACCCTACACTCTACACTCTACACCATACACGCTACACCCTACATGCTACACTCTACACACTACACGCTACACTCTACACCCTACACGCTACACTCTACACCCTACACCCTACACTCTACACGCTACACGCTACACTCTACACCCTACACGCTGCACTCTACACGCTACACGCTACACTCTACACCCTACAGACTACACTCTACACGCTACCCGCTACACCCTACACCCTACACGCTACACGTTACACTCTACTCCCTACACGCTACACTCTACACCCTACACGCTACACCCTACACGCTACATGCTACACTCTACACCCTACACGCTACACCCTACACCCTACACTCTACACCCTACACGCTACACGCTACACTCTACACCCTACACCCTACACGCTACACTCCACACCCTACACGCTACACCCTACATGCTACACCCTACACGCTACACGCTACACTCTACACCCTACACGCTACACGCTAATCGCTACACTCTACACCTTACACGATACACAATACATCCTACACCCTACACGCTACACTCTACACCCTACACGCTACACCCTACACTCTACACCCTACACCCCACATGCTACACGCTACACTCTACACGCTACACGCTACACTCTACACCCTACACGCTACACGCTAATCGCTACACTCTACACCCTACACGCTACACCCTACACCCTACACGCTACAAACCACACTACACGCTACACTCTACACGCTACACCCTACACCCTACACTCCACACGCTACACGCTACACTCTGCACCCTACACGCTGCATGCTACACGCAACACGCTACATGCTACACTCTACACCCTACACGCTACACTACACACGCTACACGCAACACGCTACATCCTACACACTACACGTTACACTCTACACCCTACACTCTACACTCTACACCCTACACCCTACACGCTACACTCTACACCCTACACGCTACACCCTACACTCTACACCCTACACCCAACACCCTACACGCTACACGCTACACTCTACACCCTACACGCTTCACTCTACACCCTACACGCTACACCCTACACCCTACACTCTACACGCTACACTCTACACCCTACACGCTACACTACACTCAACACCCTACACCCTACACGCTACACGCTACACGATACACGCTACATTCTATACCCTACACGCTACACTAAACTTTACACCCTACACCCTACACGCTACACGCTACACCCTACTCTCCACACCCTACACGCTACACCCTACACTCTACACCCTACACCCTATACGCTACACGCTATACGCTACGCGCTACACTCTACACCCTACACGCTACACCCAACACTCTACACCCTACACCCCACATGCTACACGCTACACTCTACACGCTACACGCTACACTCTACACCCTACACGCTACACTCTACACCCTACACGCTACACGCAACACGCTACACGCAACACGCTACATCCTACACACTACACGCTACACTCTACACGCTACACTCTACACCCTACACGCTACACGCTACACGCTACATTCTATACCCTACACGCTACACTAAACTTTACACCCTACACCCTACACGCTACACGCTACACCCTACTCTCTACACCCTACACGCTACACCCTACACTCTACACCCTACACCCTGTACGCTACACGCTATACGCTACGCGCTACACTCTACACCCTACACGCTACACCCAACACTCTACACCCTACACCCCACATAATACACGCTACACTCTACACGCTACACGCTACACTCTACACCCTACACGCTACACTCTACACCCTACACGCTACACGCAACACGCTACACGCAACACGCTACATCCTACACACTACACGTTACACTCTACACCCTACACTCTACACTCTACACCCTACACGCTACACTCTACACCCTACACGCTACACCCTACACTCTACACCCTACACCCTTCACGCTACACGCTACACGCTACACTCTACACGCTACACGCTACACGCTACACGCTAGACTCTACACCCTACACGCTACACCCAACACCCTACATGCTACACGCTACACCCTACACCCTACACGCTAAACTCTTCACCCTACACCCTACATGCTACACTCTACACGCTACATGATACACGCTACACGCTACACCCTACACTCTACACCCTACACCCCACACGCTACACTCTACACGCTACACCCTACACGCTGCACTCTACACTCTACACTCTACACCCTACACGCTACACGCTACACCCTGCACTCTACACCCTACACCCTACACGCTACACGCTACACTCTACACCCTACACCCTACACGCTACACTCCACACCCTACACGCTACACCCTACATGCTACACCCTACACGCTACACGCTACACTCTACACCCTACACGCTACACGCTAATCGCTACACTCTACACCTTACACGATACACGATACATCCTACACCCTACACGCTACACTCTACACCCTACACGCTACACCCTACACTCTACACCCTACACCCCACATGCTACACGCTACACTCTACACGCTACACGCTACACGCTACACTCTACACCCTACACACTACACTCTACACCCTACACGCTACACTACACACGCTACACGCAACACGCTACATCCTACACACTACACGTTACACTCTACACCCTACACTCTACACTGTACACCCTACACCCTACACGCTACACTCTACACCCTACACGCTACACCCTACACTCTGCACCCTACACCCTTCACGCTACACGCTACACGCTACACTCTACACGCTACACTCTACACGCTACACGCTACACGCTACACGCTACACTCTACACCCTACACGCTACACCCAACACCCTACACGCTACACCCTACACCCTACACACTAAACTCTACACCCTACACCCTACATGCTACACTCTACACGCTACACGATACACGCTACACGCTACACCCTACACTCTACACCCTACACCCCACAAGCTACACTCTACACGCTACACCCTACACGCTGCACTCTACACTCTACACTCTACACCCTACACGCTACACGCTACACCCTGCACTCTACACCCTACGTCCTACCCGCTACACGCCACACGCTACACGCTACACTCTACACACTACACGCTACACCCTACACTCTACACCCTACACCCTACACTCTACACTCTACACCCTACACGCTACACCCTACATGCTACACTCTACACACTACACGCTACACTCTACACCCTACACGCTACACTCTACACCCTACACCCTACACTCTACACGCTACACGCTACACTCTACACCCTACACGCTGCACTCTACACGCTACACGCTACACTCTACACCCTACAGGCTACACTCTACACGCTACCCGCTACACCCTACATGCTACACAATACACTCTACTCCCTACACGCTACACTCTACACCCTACACGCTACACTCTACACCCTACACGCTACACCCTACACCCTACACGCTACACGCTACAAACCACACTACACGCTACACTCTACACGCTACACCCTACACCCTACACGCTACACTCCACATGCTACACGCTACACTCTGCACCCTACACGCTGCATGCTACACGCAACACGCTACATGCTACACTCTACACCCTACACGCTACACTACACACGCTAAACGCAACACGCTACATCCTACACACTACACGTTACACTCTACACCCTACACTCTACACTCTACACCCTACACCCTACACGCTACACTCTACACCCTACACGCTACACCCTACACTCTACACCCTACACCCAACACCCTACACGCTACACGCTACACTCTACACCCTACACTCTACACTCTACACCCTACACGCTACACTCTACACCCTACACCCTACACTCTACACCCTACACCCTTCACGCTACACGCTACACGCTACACTCTACACGCTACACGCTACACGCTACACGCTACACTCTACACCCTACAAGCTACACCCAACACCCTACACGCTACACGCTACACCCTACACCCTACACGCTAAACTCTTCACCCTACACCCTACATGCTACACTCTACACGCTACATGATACACGCTACACGCTACACCCTACACTCTACACCCTACACCCCACACGCTACACTCTACACGCTACACCCTACACGCTGCACTCTACACTCTACACTCTACACCCTACACGCTACACGCTACACCCTGCACTCTACACCCTACACCCTACACGCTACACGCTACACTCTACACCCTACACCCTACACGCTACACTCCACACCCTACACGCTACACCCTACATGCTACACCCTACACGCTACACGCTACACTCTACACCCTACACGCTACACGCTAATCGCTACACTCTACACCTTACACGATACACGATACATCCTACACCCTACACGCTACACTCTACACCCTACACGCTACACCCTACACTCTACACCCTACACCCCACATGCTACACGCTACACTCTACACGCTACACGCTACATGCTACACTCTACACCCTACACACTACACTCTACACCCTACACGCTACACTACACATGCTACACGCAACACGCTACATCCTACACACTACACGTTACACTCTACACCCTACACTCTACACTCTACACCCTACACCCTACACGCTACACTCTACACCCTACACGCTACACTCTACACTCTGCACCCTACACCCTTCACGCTACACGCTACACGCTACACTCTACACGCTACACGCTACACTCTACACGCTACACGCTACACGCTACACTCTACACCCTACACGCTACACCCAACACCCTACACGCTACACGCTACACCCTACACCCTACATGCTAAACTCAACACCCTACACGCTACACGCTACAAACCACACTACACGCTACACTCTACACGCTACACCCTACACCCTACACGCTACACTCCACATGCTACACGCTACACTCTGCACCCTACACGCTGCATGCTACACGCAACACGCTACATGCTACACTCTACACCCTACACGCTACACTACACACGCTAAACGCAACACGCTACATCCTACACACTACACGTTACACTCTACACCCTACACTCTACACTCTACACCCTACACCCTACACGCTACACTCTACACCCTACACGCTACACCCTACACTCTACACCCTACACCCAACACCCTACACGCTACACGCTACACTCTACACCCTACACTCTACACTCTACACCCTACACGCTACACTCTACACCCTACACCCTACACTCTACACCCTACACCCTTCACGCTACACGCTACACGCTACACTCTACACGCTACACGCTACACGCTACACGCTACACTCTACACCCTACACGCTACACCCAACACCCTACACGCTACACGCTACACCCTACACCCTACACGCTAAACTCTTCACCCTACACCCTACATGCTACACTCTACACGCTACATGATACACGCTACACGCTACACCCTACACTCTACACCCTACACCCCACACGCTACACTCTACACGCTACACCCTACACGCTGCACTCTACACTCTACACTCTACACCCTACACGCTACACGCTACACCCTGCACTCTACACCCTACACCCTACACGCTACACGCTACACTCTACACCCTACACCCTACACGCTACACTCCACACCCTACACGCTACACCCTACATGCTACACCCTACACGCTACACGCTACACTCTACACCCTACACGCTACACGCTAATCGCTACACTCTACACCTTACACGATACACGATACATCCTACACCCTACACGCTACACTCTACACCCTACACGCTACACCCTACACTCTACACCCTACACCCCACATGCTACACGCTACACTCTACACGCTACACGCTACACGCTACACTCTACACCCTACACACTACACTCTACACCCTACACGCTACACTACACACGCTACACGCAACACGCTACATCCTACACACTACACGTTACACTCTACACCCTACACTCTACACTGTACACCCTACACCCTACACGCTACACTATACACCCTACACGCTACACCCTACACTCTGCACCCTACACCCTTCACACTACACGCTACACGCTACACTCTACACGCTACACTCTACACGCTACACGCTACACGCTACACTCTACACCCTACACGCTACACCCAACACCCTACACGCTACACGCTACACCCTACACCCTACACGCTAAACTCTACACCCTACACCCTACATGCTACACTCTACACGCTACACGATACACGCTACACGCTACACCCTACACTCTACACCCTACACCCCACAAGCTACACTCTACACGCTACACCCTACACGCTGCACTCTACACTCTACACTCTACACCCTACACGCTACACGCTACACGCTACACCCTGCACTCTACACCCTACGTCCTACCCGCTACACGCCACACGCTACACGCTACACTCTACACACTACACGCTACACCCTACACTCTACACCCTACACCCTACACTCTACACTCTACACCCTACACGCTACACCCTACATGCTACACTCTACACACTACACGCTACACTCTACACCCTACACGCTACACTCTACACCCTACACCCTACACTCTACACGCTACACGCTACACTCTACACCCTACACGCTGCACTCTACACGCTACACGCTACACTCTACACCCTACAGGCTACACTCTACACGCTACCTGCTACACCCTACATGCTACACAATACACTCTACTCCCTACACGCTACACTCTACACCCTACACGCTACACTCTACACCCTACACGCTACACCCTACACCCTACACGCTACACGCTACAAACCACACTACACGCTACACTCTACACGCTACACCCTACACCCTACACGCTACACTCCACATGCTACACGCTACACTCTGCACCCTACACGCTGCATGCTACACGCAACACGCTACATGCTACACTCTACACCCTACACGCTACACTACACACGCTAAACGCAACACGCTACATCCTACACACTACACGTTACACTCTACACCCTACACTCTACACTCTACACCCTACACCCTACACGCTACACTCTACACCCTACACGCTACACCCTACACTCTACACCCTACACCCAACACCCTACACGCTACACGCTACACTCTACACCCTACACTCTACACTCTACACCCTACACGCTACACTCTACACCCTACACCCTACACTCTACACCCTACACCCTTCACGCTACACGCTACACGCTACACTCTACACGCTACACGCTACACGCTACACGCTACACTCTACACCCTACACGCTACACCCAACACCCTACACGCTACACGCTACACCCTACACCCTACACGCTAAACTCTTCACCCTACACCCTACATGCTACACTCTACACGCTACATGATACACGCTACACGCTACACCCTACACTCTACACCCTACACCCCACACGCTACACTCTACACGCTACACCCTACACGCTGCACTCTACACTCTACACTCTACACCCTACACGCTACACGCTACACCCTGCACTCTACACCCTACACCCTACACGCTACACGCTACACTCTACACCCTACACCCTACACGCTACACTCCACACCCTACACGCTACACCCTACATGCTACACCCTACACGCTACACGCTACACTCTACACCCTACACGCTACACGCTAATCGCTACACTCTACACCTTACACGATACACGATACATCCTACACCCTACACGCTACACTCTACACCCTACACGCTACACCCTACACTCTACACCCTACACCCCACATGCTACACGCTACACTCTACACGCTACACGCTACACTCTACACCCTACACACTACACTCTACACCCTACACGCTACACTACACACGCTACACGCAACACGCTACATCCTACACACTACACGTTACACTCTACACCCTACACTCTACACTCTACACCCTACACCCTACACGCTACACTCTACACCCTACACGCTACACTCTACACTCTGCACCCTACACCCTTCACGCTACACGCTACACGCTACACTCTACACGCTACACGCTACACTCTACACACTACACGCTACACGCTACACTCTACACCCTACACGCTACACCCAACACCCTACACGCTACACGCTACACCCTACACCCTACATGCTAAACTCAACACCCTACACCCTACATGCTACACTCTACACGCTACATGATACACGCTACACGCTACACCCTACACTCTACACCCTACACCCCACACGCTACACTCTACACGCTACACCCTACACGCTGCACTCTACACTCTACACTCTACACCCTACACGCTACACGCTACACCCTGCACTCTACACCCTACGTCCTACCCGCTACACGCCACACGCTACACGCTACACTCTACACACTACACGCTACACCCTACACTCTACACCCTACACCCTACACTCTACACTCTACACCATACACGCTACACCCTACATGCTACACTCTACACACTACATGCTACACTCTACACCCTACACGCTACACTCTACACCCTACACCCTACACTCTACACGCTACACGCTACACTCTACACCCTACACGCTGCACTCTACACGCTACACGCTACACTCTACACCCTACAGACTACACTCTACACGCTACCCGCTACACCCTACACCCTACACGCTACACGTTACACTCTACTCCCTACACGCTACACTCTACACCCTACACGCTACACCCTACACGCTACATGCTACACTCTACACCCTACACGCTACACGCTACACCCTACACCCTACACTCTACACCCTACACCCTACACGCTACACGCTACACTCTACACCCTACACCCTACACGCTACACTCCACACCCTACACGCTACACCCTACATGCTACACCCTACACGCTACACGCTACACTCTACACCCTACACGCTACAAGCTAATCGCTACACTCTACACCTTACACGATACACGATACATCCTACACCCTACACGCTACACTCTACACCCTACACGCTACACCCTACACTCTACACCCTACACCCCACATGCTACACGCTACACTCTACACCCTACACGCTACACGCTAATCGCTACACTCTACACCCTACACGATACACGATACATCATACACCCTACACGCTACACTCTACACCCTACACGCTACACCCTACACCCTACACGCTACACGCTACAAACCACACTACACGCTACACTCTACACGCTACACCCTACACCCTACACGCTACACTCCACACGCTACACGCTACACTCTGCACCCTACACGCTGCATGCTACACGCAACACGCTACATGCTACACTCTACACCCTACACGCTACACTACACACGCTACACGCAACACGCTACATCCTACACACTACACGTTACACTCTACACCCTACACCCTACACGCTACACTCTACACCCTACACGCTACACCCTACACTCTACACCCTACACCCAACACCCTACACGCTACACGCTACACTCTACACCCTACACGCTTCACTCTACACCCTACACGCTACACCCTACACTCTACACGCTACACTCTACACCCTACACGCTACACTACACTCAACACCCTACACGCTACACGCTACACGATACACTCTACATTCTATACCCTACACGCTACACTAAACTTTACACCCTACACCCTACACGCTACACGCTACACCCTACTCTCTACACCCTACACGCTACACCCTACACTCTACACCCTACACCCTATACGCTACACGCTATACGCTACGCGCTACACTCTACACCCTACACGCTACACCCAACACTCTACACCCTACACCCCACATGCTACACGCTACACTCTACACGCTACACGCTACACGCTACACTCTACACCCTACACGCTACACTCTACACCCTACACGCTACACGCAACACGCTACACGCAACACGCTACATCCTACACACTACACGCTACACTCTACACGCTACACGCTACACTCTACACCCTACACGCTACACGCTACACGCTACACTCTACACCCTACACGCTTCACTCTACACCCTACACGCTACACCCTACACCCTACACTCTACACGCTACACTCTACACCCTACACGCTACACTACACTCAACACCCTACACCCTACACCCTACACGCTACACGCTAAACGATACACGCTACATTCTACACCCTACACGCTACACTAAACTTTACACCCTACACCCTACACGCTACACGCTACACCCTACTCTCTACACCCTACACGCTACACCCTACACTCTACACCCTACACCCTATACGCTACACGCTATACGCTACGCGCTACACTCTACACCCTACACGCTACACCCAACACTCTACACCCTACACCCCACATGCTACACGCTACACTCTACACGCTACACGCTACACGCTACACGCTACACCCTACACTCTACACCCTACACGCTACACGCAACACGCTACACGCAACACGCTACATCCTACACACTACACGTTACACTCTACACCCTACACTCTACACTCTACACCCTACACGCTACACTCTACACCCTACACGCTACACCCTACACTCTACACCCTACACCCTTCACGCTACACGCTACACGCTACACTCTACACGCTACACGCTACACGCTACACGCTACACTCTACACCCTACACGCTACACCCAACACCCTACACGCTACACGCTACACCCTACACCCTACATGCTAAACTCTACACCCTACATGCTACACTCTACACGCTACATGATACACGCTACACCCTACACTCTACACCCTACACCCCACACGCTACACTCTACACGCTACACCCTACACGCTGCACTCTACACTCTACACTCTACACCCTACACGCTACACGCTACACCCTGCACTCTACACCCTACGTCCTACCCGCTACACGCCACACGCTACACGCTACACTCTACACACTACACGCTACACCCTACACTCTACACCCTACACTCTACACTCTACACCCTACACGCTACACCCTACATGCTACACTCTACACACTACACGATACACTCTACACCCTACACGCTACACTCTACACCCTACACCCTACACTCTACACGCTACACGCTACACTCTACACCCTACACGCTACACGCTACACCCAACACTCTACACCCTACACCCCACATGCTACACGCTACACTCTACACGCTACACGCTACACGCTACACTCTACACCCTACACGCTACACTCTACACCCTACACGCTACACGCAACACGCTACACGCAACACGCTACATCCTACACACTACACGTTACACTCTACACCCTACACTCTACACTCTACACCCTACACGCTACACTCTACACCCTACACGCTACACCCTACACTCTACACCCTACACCCTTCACGCTACACGCTACACGCTACACTCTACACGCTACACGCTACACTCTACACCCTACACGCTACACCCAACACCCTACACGCTACACGCTACACCCTACACCCTACACGCTAAACTCTTCACCCTACACCCTACATGCTACACTCTACACGCTACATGATACACGCTACACGCTACACCCTACACTCTACACCCTACACCCCACACGCTACACTCTACACGCTACACCCTACACGCTGCACTCTACACTCTACACTCTACACCCTACACGCTACACGCTACACCCTGCACTCTACACCCTACACCCTACACGCTACACGCTACACTCTACACCCTACACCTTACACGCTACACTCCACACCCTACACGCTACACCCTACATGCTACACCCTACACGCTACACGCTACACTCTACACCCTACACGCTACACGCTAATCGCTACACTCTACACCTTACACGATACACGATACATCCTACACCCTACACGCTACACTCTACACCCTACACGCTACACCCTACACTCTACACCCTACACCCCACATGCTACACGCTACACTCTACACGCTACACGCTACACGCTACACTCTACACCCTACACACTACACTCTACACCCTACACGCTACACTACACACGCTACACGCAACACGCTACATCCTACACACTACACGTTACACTCTACACCCTACACTCTACACTCTACACCCTACACCCTACACGCTACACTCTACACCCTACACGCTACACCCTACACTCTGCACCCTACACCCTTCACGCTACACGCTACACGCTACACTCTACACGCTACACTCTACACGCTACACGCTACACGCTACACTCTACACCCTACACGCTACACCCAACACCCTACACGCTACACGCTACACCCTACACCCTACACGCTAAACTCTACACCCTACACCCTACATGCTACACTCTACACGCTACACGATACACGCTACACGCTACACCCTACACTCTACACCCTACACCCCACAAGCTACACTCTACACGCTACACCCTACACGCTGCACTCTACACTCTACACTCTACACCCTACACGCTACACGCTACACCCTGCACTCTACACCCTACGTCCTACCCGCTACACGCCACACGCTACACGCTACACTCTACACACTACACGCTACACCCTACACTCTACACCCTACACCCTACACTCTACACTCTACACCCTACACGCTTCACCCTACATGCTACACTCTACACACTACACGCTACACTCTACACCCTACACGCTACACTCTACACCCTACACCCTACACTCTACACGCTACACGCTACACTCTACACCCTACACGCTGCACTCTACACGCTACACGCTACACTCTACACCCTACAGGCTACACTCTACACGCTACCCGCTACACCCTACACGCTACACAATACACTCTACTCCCTACACGCTACACTCTACACCCTACACACTACACTCTACACCCTACACGCTACACCCTACACCCTACACGCTACACGCTACAAACCACACTACACGCTACACTCTACACGCTACACCCTACACCCTACACGCTACACTCCACATGCTACACGCTACACTCTGCACCCTACACGCTGCATGCTACACGCAACACGCTACATGCTACACTCTACACCCTACACGCTACACTACACACGCTACACGCAACACGCTACATCCTACACACTACACGTTACACTCTACACCCTACACTCTACACTCTACACCCTACACCCTACACGCTACACTCTACACCCTACACGCTACACTCTACACTCTACACCCTACACCCAACACCCTACACGCTACACGCTACACTCTACACCCTACACTCTACACTCTACACCCTACACGCTACACTCTACACCCTACACCCTACACTCTACACCCTACACCCTTCACGCTACACGCTACACGCTACACTCTACACGCTACACGCTACACTCTACACCCTACACGCTACACCCAACACCCTACACGCTACACGCTACACCCTACACCCTACACGCTAAACTCTTCACCCTACACCCTACATGCTACACTCTACACGCTACATGATACACGCTACACGCTACACCCTACACTCTACACCCTACACCCCACACGCTACACTCTACACGCTACACCCTACACGCTGCACTCTACACTCTACACTCTACACCCTACACGCTACACGCTACACCCTGCACTCTACACCCTACACCCTACACGCTACACGCTACACTCTACACCCTACACCCTACACGCTACACTCCACACCCTACACGCTACACCCTACATGCTACACCCTACACGCTACACGCTACACTCTACACCCTACACGCTACACGCTAATCGCTACACTCTACACCTTACACGATACACGATACATCCTACACCCTACACGCTACACTCTACACCCTACACGCTACACCCTACACTCTACACCCTACACCCCACATGCTACACGCTACACTCTACACGCTACACGCTACACGCTACACTCTACACCCTACACACTACACTCTACACCCTACACGCTACACTACACACGCTACACGCAACACGCTACATCCTACACACTACACGTTACACTCTACACCCTACACTCTACACTCTACACCCTACACCCTACACGCTACACTCTACACCCTACACGCTACACTCTACACTCTGCACCCTACACCCTTCACGCTACACGCTACACGCTACACTTTACACGCTACACGCTACACTCTACACGCTACACGCTACACGCTACACTCTACACCCTACACGCTACACCCAACACCCTACACGCTACACGCTACACCCTACACCCTACACGCTAAACTCTACACCCTACACCCTACATGCTACACTCTACACGCTACATGATACACGCTACACGCTACACCCTACACTCTACACCCTACACCCCACACGCTACACTCTACACGCTACACCCTACACGCTGCACTCTACACTCTACACTCTACACCCTACACGCTACACGCTACACCCTGCACTCTACACCCTACACCCTACACGCTACACGCTACACTCTACACCCTACACCCTACACGCTACACTCCACACCCTACACGCTACACCCTACATGCTACACCCTACACGCTACACGCTACACTCTACACCCTACACGCTACACGCTAATCGCTACACTCTACACCTTACACGATACACGATACATCCTACACCCTACACTCTACACCCTACACGCTACACCCTACACTCTACACCCTACACCCCACATGCTACACGCTACACTCTACACGCTACACGCTACACGCTACACTCTACACCCTACACACTACACTCTACACCCTACACGCTACACTACACACGCTACACGCAACACGCTACATCCTACACACTACACGTTACACTCTACACCCTACACTCTACACTCTACACCCTACACCCTACACGCTACACTCTACACCCTACACGCTACACTCTACACTCTGCACCCTACACCCTTCACGCTACACGCTACACGCTACACTCTACACGCTACACGCTACACTCTACACGCTACACGCTACACGCTACACTCTACACCCTACACGCTACACCCAACACCCTACACGCTACACGCTACACCCTACACGCTAAACTCTACACCCTACACCCTACATGCTACACTCTACACACTACACGATACACGCTACACGCTACACCCTACACTCTACACCCTACACCCCACAAGCTACACTCTACACGCTACACCCTACACGCTGCACTCTACACTCTACACTCTACACCCTACACGCTACACCCTGCACTCTACACCCTACGTCCTACCCGCTACACGCCACACGCTACACGCTACACTCTACACACTACACGCTACACCCTACATGCTACACCCTACACGCTACACGCTACACTCTACACCCTACACGCTACACGCTAATCGCTACACTCTACACCTTACACGATACACGATACATCCTACACCCTACACGCTACACTCTACACCCTACACGCTACACCCTACACTCTACACCCTACACCCCACATGCTACACGCTACACTCTACACGCTACACGCTACACTCTACACCCTACACACTACACTCTACACCCTACACGCTACACTACACACGCTACACGCAACACGCTACATCCTACACACTACACGTTACACTCTACACCCTACACTCTACACTCTACACCCTACACCCTACACGCTACACTCTACACCCTACACGCTACACTCTACACTCTGCACCCTACACCCTTCACGCTACACGCTACACGCTACACTCTACACGCTACACGCTACACTCTACACACTACACGCTACACGCTACACTCTACACCCTACACGCTACACCCAACACCCTACACGCTACACGCTACACCCTACACCCTACATGCTAAACTCAACACCCTACACCCTACATGCTACACTCTACACGCTACATGATACACGCTACACGCTACACCCTACACTCTACACCCTACACCCCACACGCTACACTCTACACGCTACACCCTACACGCTGCACTCTACACTCTACACTCTACACCCTACACGCTACACGCTACACCCTGCACTCTACACCCTACGTCCTACCCGCTACACGCCACACGCTACACGCTACACTCTACACACTACACGCTACACCCTACACTCTACACCCTACACCCTACACTCTACACTCTACACCATACACGCTACACCCTACATGCTACACTCTACACACTACATGCTACACTCTACACCCTACACGCTACACTCTACACCCTACACCCTACACTCTACACGCTACACGCTACACTCTACACCCTACACGCTGCACTCTACACGCTACACGCTACACTCTACACCCTACAGACTACACTCTACACGCTACCCGCTACACCCTACACCCTACACGCTACACGTTACACTCTACTCCCTACACGCTACACTCTACACCCTACACGCTACACCCTACACGCTACACTCTACACCCTACACGCTACACGCTACACCCTACACCCTACACTCTACACCCTACACCCTACACGCTACACGCTACACTCTACACCCTACACCCTACACGCTACACTCCACACCCTACACGCTACACCCTACATGCTACACCCTACACGCTACACGCTACACTCTACACCCTACACGCTACAAGCTAATCGCTACACTCTACACCTTACACGATACACGATACATCCTACACCCTACACGCTACACTCTACACCCTACACGCTACACCCTACACTCTACACCCTACACCCCACATGCTACACGCTACACTCTACACCCTACACGCTACACGCTAATCGCTACACTCTACACCCTACACGATACACGATACATCATACACCCTACACGCTACACTCTACACCCTACACGCTACACCCTACACCCTACACGCTACACGCTACAAACCACACTACACGCTACACTCTACACGCTACACCCTACACCCTACACGCTACACTCCACACGCTACACGCTACACTCTGCACCCTACACGCTGCATGCTACACGCAACACGCTACATGCTACACTCTACACCCTACACGCTACACTACACACGCTACACGCAACACGCTACATCCTACACACTACACGTTACACTCTACACCCTACACCCTACACGCTACACTCTACACCCTACACGCTACACCCTACACTCTACACCCTACACCCAACACCCTACACGCTACACGCTACACTCTACACCCTACACGCTTCACTCTACACCCTACACGCTACACCCTACACTCTACACGCTACACTCTACACCCTACACGCTACACTACACTCAACACCCTACACGCTACACGCTACACGATACACTCTACATTCTATACCCTACACGCTACACTAAACTTTACACCCTACACCCTACACGCTACACGCTACACCCTACTCTCTACACCCTACACGCTACACCCTACACTCTACACCCTACACCCTATACGCTACACGCTATACGCTACGCGCTACACTCTACACCCTACACGCTACACCCAACACTCTACACCCTACACCCCACATGCTACACGCTACACTCTACACGCTACACGCTACACGCTACACTCTACACCCTACACGCTACACTCTACACCCTACACGCTACACGCAACACGCTACACGCAACACGCTACATCCTACACACTACACGCTACACTCTACACGCTACACGCTACACTCTACACCCTACACGCTACACGCTACACGCTACACTCTACACCCTACACGCTTCACTCTACACCCTACACGCTACACCCTACACCCTACACTCTACACGCTACACTCTACACCCTACACGCTACACTACACTCAACACCCTACACCCTACACCCTACACGCTACACGCTAAACGATACACGCTACATTCTACACCCTACACGCTACACTAAACTTTACACCCTACACCCTACACGCTACACGCTACACCCTACTCTCTACACCCTACACGCTACACCCTACACTCTACACCCTACACCCTATACGCTACACGCTATACGCTACGCGCTACACTCTACACCCTACACGCTACACCCAACACTCTACACCCTACACCCCACATGCTACACGCTACACTCTACACGCTACACGCTACACGCTACACGCTACACGCTACACCCTACACTCTACACCCTACACGCTACACGCAACACGCTACACGCAACACGCTACATCCTACACACTACACGTTACACTCTACACCCTACACTCTACACTCTACACCCTACACGCTACACTCTACACCCTACACGCTACACCCTACACTCTACACCCTACACCCTTCACGCTACACGCTACACGCTACACTCTACACGCTACACGCTACACGCTACACGCTACACTCTACACCCTACACGCTACACCCAACACCCTACACGCTACACGCTACACCCTACACCCTACATGCTAAACTCTACACCCTACATGCTACACTCTACACGCTACATGATACACGCTACACCCTACACTCTACACCCTACACCCCACACGCTACACTCTACACGCTACACCCTACACGCTGCACTCTACACTCTACACTCTACACCCTACACGCTACACGCTACACCCTGCACTCTACACCCTACGTCCTACCCGCTACACGCCACACGCTACACGCTACACTCTACACACTACACGCTACACCCTACACTCTACACCCTACACTCTACACTCTACACCCTACACGCTACACCCTACATGCTACACTCTACACACTACACGATACACTCTACACCCTACACGCTACACTCTACACCCTACACCCTACACTCTACACGCTACACGCTACACTCTACACCCTACACGCTACACGCTACACCCAACACTCTACACCCTACACCCCACATGCTACACGCTACACTCTACACGCTACACGCTACACGCTACACTCTACACCCTACACGCTACACTCTACACCCTACACGCTACACGCAACACGCTACACGCAACACGCTACATCCTACACACTACACGTTACACTCTACACCCTACACTCTACACTCTACACCCTACACGCTACACTCTACACCCTACACGCTACACCCTACACTCTACACCCTACACCCTTCACGCTACACGCTACACGCTACACTCTACACGCTACACGCTACACTCTACACCCTACACGCTACACCCAACACCCTACACGCTACACGCTACACCCTACACCCTACACGCTAAACTCTTCACCCTACACCCTACATGCTACACTCTACACGCTACATGATACACGCTACACGCTACACCCTACACTCTACACCCTACACCCCACACGCTACACTCTACACGCTACACCCTACACGCTGCACTCTACACTCTACACTCTACACCCTACACGCTACACGCTACACCCTGCACTCTACACCCTACACCCTACACGCTACACGCTACACTCTACACCCTACACCTTACACGCTACACTCCACACCCTACACGCTACACCCTACATGCTACACCCTACACGCTACACGCTACACTCTACACCCTACACGCTACACGCTAATCGCTACACTCTACACCTTACACGGTACACGATACATCCTACACCCTACACGCTACACTCTACACCCTACACGCTACACCCTACACTCTACACCCTACACCCCACATGCTACACGCTACACTCTACACGCTACACGCTACACGCTACACTCTACACCCTACACACTACACTCTACACCCTACACGCTACACTACACACGCTACACGCAACACGCTACATCCTACACACTACACGTTACACTCTACACCCTACACTCTACACTCTACACCCTACACCCTACACGCTACACTCTACACCCTACACGCTACACCCTACACTCTGCACCCTACACCCTTCACGCTACACGCTACACGCTACACTCTACACGCTACACTCTACACGCTACACGCTACACGCTACACTCTACACCCTACACGCTACACCCAACACCCTACACGCTACACGCTACACCCTACACCCTACACGCTAAACTCTACACCCTACACCCTACATGCTACACTCTACACGCTACACGATACACGCTACACGCTACACCCTACACTCTACACCCTACACCCCACAAGCTACACTCTACACGCTACACCCTACACGCTGCACTCTACACTCTACACTCTACACCCTACACGCTACACGCTACACCCTGCACTCTACACCCTACGTCCTACCCGCTACACGCCACACGCTACACGCTACACTCTACACACTACACGCTACACCCTACACTCTACACCCTACACCCTACACTCTACACTCTACACCCTACACGCTTCACCCTACATGCTACACTCTACACACTACACGCTACACTCTACACCCTACACGCTACACTCTACACCCTACACCCTACACTCTACACGCTACACGCTACACTCTACACCCTACACGCTGCACTCTACACGCTACACGCTACACTCTACACCCTACAGGCTACACTCTACACGCTACCCGCTACACCCTACACGCTACACAATACACTCTACTCCCTACACGCTACACTCTACACCCTACACACTACACTCTACACCCTACACGCTACACCCTACACCCTACACGCTACACGCTACAAACCACACTACACGCTACACTCTACACGCTACACCCTACACCCTACACGCTACACTCCACATGCTACACGCTACACTCTGCACCCTACACGCTGCATGCTACACGCAACACGCTACATGCTACACTCTACACCCTACACGCTACACTACACACGCTACACGCAACACGCTACATCCTACACACTACACGTTACACTCTACACCCTACACTCTACACTCTACACCCTACACCCTACACGCTACACTCTACACCCTACACGCTACACTCTACACTCTACACCCTACACCCAACACCCTACACGCTACACGCTACACTCTACACCCTACACTCTACACTCTACACCCTACACGCTACACTCTACACCCTACACCCTACACTCTACACCCTACACCCTTCACGCTACACGCTACACGCTACACTCTACACGCTACACGCTACACTCTACACCCTACACGCTACACCCAACACCCTACACGCTACACGCTACACCCTACACCCTACACGCTAAACTCTTCACCCTACACCCTACATGCTACACTCTACACGCTACATGATACACGCTACACGCTACACCCTACACTCTACACCCTACACCCCACACGCTACACTCTACACGCTACACCCTACACGCTGCACTCTACACTCTACACTCTACACCCTACACGCTACACGCTACACCCTGCACTCTACACCCTACACCCTACACGCTACACGCTACACTCTACACCCTACACCCTACACGCTACACTCCACACCCTACACGCTACACCCTACATGCTACACCCTACACGCTACACGCTACACTCTACACCCTACACGCTACACGCTAATCGCTACACTCTACACCTTACACGATACACGATACATCCTACACCCTACACGCTACACTCTACACCCTACACGCTACACCCTACACTCTACACCCTACACCCCACATGCTACACGCTACACTCTACACGCTACACGCTACACGCTACACTCTACACCCTACACACTACACTCTACACCCTACACGCTACACTACACACGCTACACGCAACACGCTACATCCTACACACTACACGTTACACTCTACACCCTACACTCTACACTCTACACCCTACACCCTACACGCTACACTCTACACCCTACACGCTACACTCTACACTCTGCACCCTACACCCTTCACGCTACACGCTACACGCTACACTTTACACGCTACACGCTACACTCTACACGCTACACGCTACACGCTACACTCTACACCCTACACGCTACACCCAACACCCTACACGCTACACGCTACACCCTACACCCTACACGCTAAACTCTACACCCTACACCCTACATGCTACACTCTACACGCTACATGATACACGCTACACGCTACACCCTACACTCTACACCCTACACCCCACACGCTACACTCTACACGCTACACCCTACACGCTGCACTCTACACTCTACACTCTACACCCTACACGCTACACGCTACACCCTGCACTCTACACCCTACACCCTACACGCTACACGCTACACTCTACACCCTACACCCTACACGCTACACTCCACACCCTACACGCTACACCCTACATGCTACACCCTACACGCTACACGCTACACTCTACACCCTACACGCTACACGCTAATCGCTACACTCTACACCTTACACGATACACGATACATCCTACACCCTACACTCTACACCCTACACGCTACACCCTACACTCTACACCCTACACCCCACATGCTACACGCTACACTCTACACGCTACACGCTACACGCTACACTCTACACCCTACACACTACACTCTACACCCTACACGCTACACTACACACGCTACACGCAACACGCTACATCCTACACACTACACGTTACACTCTACACCCTACACTCTACACTCTACACCCTACACCCTACACGCTACACTCTACACCCTACACGCTACACTCTACACTCTGCACCCTACACCCTTCACGCTACACGCTACACGCTACACTCTACACGCTACACGCTACACTCTACACGCTACACGCTACACGCTACACTCTACACCCTACACGCTACACCCAACACCCTACACGCTACACGCTACACCCTACACGCTAAACTCTACACCCTACACCCTACATGCTACACTCTACACACTACACGATACACGCTACACGCTACACCCTACACTCTACACCCTACACCCCACAAGCTACACTCTACACGCTACACCCTACACGCTGCACTCTACACTCTACACTCTACACCCTACACGCTACACCCTGCACTCTACACCCTACGTCCTACCCGCTACACGCCACACGCTACACGCTACACTCTACACACTACACGCTACACCCTACACTCTACACCCTACACCCTACACTCTACACTCTACACCCTACACGCTACACCCTACATGCTACACTCTACACACTACACGCTACACTCTACACCCTACACGCTACACTCTACACCCTACACCCTACACTCTACACGCTACACGCTACACTCTACACCCTACACGCTGCACTCTACACGCTACACGCTACACTCTACACCCTACAGGCTACACTCTACACGCTACCCGCTACACCCTACACCCTACACGCTACACAATACACTCTACTCCCTACACGCTACACTCTACACCCTACACGCTACACTCTACACCCTACACGCTACACCCTACACCCTACACGCTACACGCTACAAACCACACTACACGCTACACTCTACACGCTACACCCTACACCCTACACGCTACACTCCACATGCTACACGCTACACTCTGCACCCTACACGCTGCATGCTACACGCAACACGCTACATGCTACACTCTACACCCTACACGCTACACTACACACGCTACACGCAACACGCTACATCCTACACACTACACGTTACACTCTACACCCTACACTCTACACTCTACACCCTACACCCTACACGCTACACTCTACACCCTACACGCTACACTCTACACTCTGCACCCTACACCCTTCACGCTACACGCTACACGCTACACTTTACACGCTACACGCTACACTCTACACGCTACACGCTACACGCTACACTCTACACCCTACACGCTACACCCAACACCCTACACGCTACACGCTACACCCTACACCCTACACGCTAAACTCTACACCCTACACCCTACATGCTACACTCTACACGCTACATGATACACGCTACACGCTACACCCTACACTCTACACCCTACACCCCACACGCTACACTCTACACGCTACACCCTACACGCTGCACTCTACACTCTACACTCTACACCCTACACGCTACACGCTACACCCTGCACTCTACACCCTACACCCTACACGCTACACGCTACACTCTACACCCTACACCCTACACGCTACACTCCACACCCTACACGCTACACCCTACATGCTACACCCTACACGCTACACGCTACACTCTACACCCTACACGCTACACGCTAATCGCTACACTCTACACCTTACACGATACACGATACATCCTACACCCTACACTCTACACCCTACACGCTACACCCTACACTCTACACCCTACACCCCACATGCTACACGCTACACTCTACACGCTACACGCTACACGCTACACTCTACACCCTACACACTACACTCTACACCCTACACGCTACACTACACACGCTACACGCAACACGCTACATCCTACACACTACACGTTACACTCTACACCCTACACTCTACACTCTACACCCTACACCCTACACGCTACACTCTACACCCTACACGCTACACTCTACACTCTGCACCCTACACCCTTCACGCTACACGCTACACGCTACACTCTACACGCTACACGCTACACTCTACACGCTACACGCTACACGCTACACTCTACACCCTACACGCTACACCCAACACCCTACACGCTACACGCTACACCCTACACGCTAAACTCTACACCCTACACCCTACATGCTACACTCTACACACTACACGATACACGCTACACGCTACACCCTACACTCTACACCCTACACCCCACAAGCTACACTCTACACGCTACACCCTACACGCTGCACTCTACACTCTACACTCTACACCCTACACGCTACACCCTGCACTCTACACCCTACGTCCTACCCGCTACACGCCACACGCTACACGCTACACTCTACACACTACACGCTACACCCTACACTCTACACCCTACACCCTACACTCTACACTCTACACCCTACACGCTACACCCTACATGCTACACTCTACACACTACACGCTACACTCTACACCCTACACGCTACACTCTACACCCTACACCCTACACTCTACACGCTACACGCTACACTCTACACCCTACACGCTGCACTCTACACGCTACACGCTACACTCTACACCCTACAGGCTACACTCTACACGCTACCCGCTACACCCTACACCCTACACGCTACACAATACACTCTACTCCCTACACGCTACACTCTACACCCTACACGCTACACTCTACACCCTACACGCTACACCCTACACCCTACACGCTACACGCTACAAACCACACTACACGCTACACTCTACACGCTACACCCTACACCCTACACGCTACACTCCACATGCTACACGCTACACTCTGCACCCTACACGCTGCATGCTACACGCAACACGCTACATGCTACACTCTACACCCTACACGCTACACTACACACGCTACACGCAACACGCTACATCCTACACACTACACGTTACACTCTACACCCTACACTCTACACTCTACACCCTACACCCTACACGCTACACTCTACACCCTACACGCTACACCCTACACTCTACACCCTACACCCAACACCCTACACGCTACACGCTACACTCTACACCCTACACGCTTCACTCTACACCCTACACGCTACACCCTACACTCTACACGCTACACTCTACACCCTACACGCTACACTACACTCAACACCCTACACCCTACACCCTACACGCTACACGCTACACGATACACGCTACATTCTACACCCTACACGCTACACTAAACTTTACACCCTACACCCTACACGCTACACGCTACACCCTACTCTCTACACCCTACACGCTACACCCTACACTCTACACCCTACACCCTATACGCTACACGCTATACGCTACGCGCTACACTCTACACCCTACACGCTACACCCAACACTCTACACCCTACACCCCACATGCTACACGCTACACTCTACACGCTACACGCTACACGCTACACCCTACACGCTACACTCTACACCCTACACGCTACACGCAACACGCTATACGCAACACGCTACATCCTACACACTACACGTTACACTCTACACCCTACACTCTACACTCTACACCCTACACGCTACACTCTACACCCTACACGCTACACCCTACACTCTACACCCTACACCCTTCACGCCACACGCTACACGCTACACTCTACACGCTACACGCTACACTCTACACCCTACACGCTACACCCAACACCCTACACGCTACACGCTACACCCTACACCCTACATGCTAAACTCAACACCCTACACCCTACATGCTACACTCTACACGCTACATGATACACGCTACACGCTACACCCTACACTCTACACCCTACACCCCACACGCTACACTCTACACGCTACACCCTACACGCTGCACTCTACACTCTACACTCTACACCCTACACGCTACACGCTACACCCTGCACTCTACACCCTACGTCCTACCCGCTACACGCCACACGCTACACGCTACACTCTACACACTACACTCTACACTCTACACCCTACACGCTACACTCTACACCCTACACGCTACACCCTACACTCTACACCCTACACCCTTCACGCTACACGCTACACGCTACACTCTACACGTTACACGCTACACGCTACACTCTACACCCTACACGCTACACCCAACACCCTACACGCTACACGCTACACCCTACACCCTACATGCTAAACTCAACACCCTACACCCTACATGCTACACTCTACACGCTACATGATACACGCTACACGCTACACCCTACACTCTACACCCTACACCCCACACGCTACACTCTACACGCTACACCCTACACGCTGCACTCTACACTCTACACTCTACACCCTACACGCTACACGCTACACCCTGCACTCTACACCCTACGTCCTACCCGCTACACGCCACACGCTACACGCTACACTCTACACACTACACGCTACACCCTACACTCTACACCCTACACCCTACACTCTACACTCTACACCATACACGCTACACCCTACATGCTACACTCTACACACTACACGCTACACTCTACACCCTACACGCTACACTCTACACCCTACACCCTACACTCTACACGCTACACGCTACACTCTACACCCTACACGCTGCACTCTACACGCTACACGCTACACTCTACACCCTACAGACTACACTCTACACGCTACCCGCTACACCCTACACCCTACACGCTACACGTTACACTCTACTCCCTACACGCTACACTCTACACCCTACACGCTACACCCTACACGCTACATGCTACACTCCACACCCTACACGCTACACGCTACACCCTACACCCTACACTCTACACCCTACACCCTACACGCTACACGCTACACTCTACACCCTACACCCTACACGCTACACTCCACACCCTACACGCTACACCCTACATGCTACACCCTACACGCTACACGCTACACTCTACACCCTACACGCTACAAGCTAATCGCTACACTCTACACCTTACACGATACACGATACATCCTACACCCTACACGCTACACTCTACACCCTACACGCTACACCCTACACTCTACAC
The DNA here is from genome assembly GCF_051348905.1 of Ranitomeya variabilis. NCBI lineage: Eukaryota > Metazoa > Chordata > Amphibia > Anura > Dendrobatidae > Ranitomeya > Ranitomeya variabilis. The sequence continues at coordinate 255,347 of NW_027508191.1, read as the reverse complement.
CCTACACCCCACATGCTACACGCTACACTCTACACCCTACACGCTACACGCTAATCGCTACACTCTACACCCTACACGATACACGATACATCATACACCCTACACGCTACACTCTACACCCTACACGCTACACCCTACACCCTACACGCTACACGCTACAAACCACACTACACGCTACACTCTACACGCTACACCCTACACCCTACACGCTACACTCCACACGCTACACGCTACACTCTGCACCCTACACGCTGCATGCTACACGCAACACGCTACATGCTACACTCTACACCCTACACGCTACACTACACACGCTACACGCAACACGCTACATCCTACACACTACACGTTACACTCTACACCCTACACTCTACACTCTACACCCTACACCCTACACGCTACACTCTACAACCTACACGCTACACCCTACACTCTACACCCTACACCCAACACCCTACACGCTACACGCTACACTCTACACCCTACACGCTTCACTCTACACCCTACACGCTACACCCTACACCCTACACTCTACACGCTACACTCTACACCCTACACGCTACACTACACTCAACACCCTACACCCTACACGCTACACGCTACACGATACACGCTACATTCTATACCCTACACGCTACACTAAACTTTACACCCTACACCCTACACGCTACACGCTACACCCTACTCTCTACACCCTACACGCTACACCCTACACTCTACACCCTACACCCTATACGCTACACGCTATACGCTACGCGCTACACTCTACACCCTACACGCTACACCCAACACTCTACACCCTACACCCCACATGCTACACGCTACACTCTACACGCTACACGCTACACGCTACACTCTACACCCTACACGCTACACTCTACACCCTACACGCTACACGCAACACGCTACACGCAACACGCTACATCCTACACACTACACGCTACACTCTACACGCTACACGCTACACTCTACACCCTACACGCTACACGCTACACTCTACACCCTACACGCTTCACTCTACACCCTACACGCTACACCCTACACCCTACACTCTACACGCTACACTCTACACCCTACACGCTACACTACACTCAACACCCTACACCCTACACCCTACACGCTACACGCTACACGATACACGCTACATTCTACACCCTACACGCTACACTAAACTTTACACCCTACACCCTACACGCTACACGCTACACCCTACTCTCTACACCCTACACGCTACACCCTACACTCTACACCCTACACCCTATACGCTACACGCTATACGCTACGCGCTACACTCTACACCCTACACGCTACACCCAACACTCTACACCCTACACCCCACATGCTACACGCTACACTCTACACGCTACACGCTACACGCTACACGCTACACCCTACACGCTACACTCTACACCCTACACGCTACACGCAACACGCAACACGCTACACGCAACACGCTACATCCTACACACTACACGTTACACTCTACACCCTACACTCTACACTCTACTCCCTACATGCTACACTCTACACCCTACACGCTACACCCTACACTCTACACCCTACACCCTTCACGCTACACGCTACACGCTACACTCTACACGCTACACGCTACACGCTACACGCTACACTCTACACCCTACACGCTACACCCAACACCCTACACGCTACACGATACACCCTACACCCTACATGCTAAACTCTACACCCTACATGCTACACTCTACACGCTACATGATACACGCTACACGCTACACCCTACACTCTACACCCTACACCCCACACGCTACACTCTACACGCTACACCCTACACGCTGCACTCTACACTCTACACCCTACACGCTACACGCTACACCCTGCACTCTACACCCTACGTCCTACCCGCTACACGCCACACGCTACACTCTACACACTACACGCTACACCCTACACTCTACACCCTACACTCTACACTCTACACCCTACACGCTACACTCTACATGCTACACTCTACACACTACACGCTACACTCTACACCCTACACGCTACACTCTACACCCTACACCCTACACTCTACACGCTACACGCTACACTCTACACCCTACACGCTACACGCTACACCCTGCACTCTACACCCTACGTCCTACCCGCTACACGCCACACGCTACACGCTACACCCTACAACCTACACTCTACACCCTACACCCTACACGCTACACGCTACACTCTACACCCTACACCCTACACGCTACACTCCACACCCTACACGCTACACCCTACATGCTACACCCTACACGCTACACGCTACACTCTACACCCTACACGCTACACGCTAATCGCTACACTCTACACCTTACACGATACACGATACATCCTACACCCTACACGCAACACTCTACACCCTACACGCTACACCCTACACTCTACACCCTACACCCCACATGCTACACGCTACACTCTACACGCTACACGCTACACGCTACACTCTACACCCTACACGCTACACTCTACACCCTACACGCTACACTACACACGCTACACGCAACACACTACATCCTACACACTACACGTTACACTCTACACCCTACACTCTACACTCTACACCCTACACCCTACACGCTACACTCTACACCCTACACGCTACACTCTACACCCTACACGCTACACGCAACACGCTACACGCAACACGCTACGTCCTACACACTACACGCTACACTCTACACGCTACACGCTACACTCTACACCCTACACGCTACACGCTACACGCTACATTCTATACCCTACACGCTACACTAAACTTTACACCCTACACCCTACACGCTACACGCTACACCCTACTCTCTACACCCTACACGCTACACCCTACACTCTACACCCTACACCCTATACGCTACACGCTATACGCTACGCGCTACACTCTACACCCTACACGCTACACCCAACACTCTACACCCTACACCCCACATGCTACACGCTACACTCTACACGCTACACTCTACACGCTACACTCTACACCCTACACGCTACACGCAACACGCTACACGCAACACGCTACATCCTACACACTACACGTTACACTCTACACCCTACACTCTACACTCTACACCCTACACGCTACACTCTACACCCTACACGCTACACCCTACACTCTACACCCTACACCCTTCACGCTACACGCTACACGCTACACTCTACACGCTACACGCTACACGCTACACGCTACACTCTACACCCTACACGCTACACCCAACACCCTACACGCTACACGCTACACCCTACACCCTACACGCTAAACTCTTCACCCTACACCCTACATGCTACACTCTACACGCTACATGATACACGCTACACGCTACACCCTACACTCTACACCCTACACCCCACACGCTACACTCTACACGCTACACCCTACACGCTGCACTCTACACTCTACACTCTACACCCTACACGCTACACGCTACACCCTGCACTCTACACCCTACACCCTACACGCTACACGCTACACTCTACACCCTACACCCTACACGCTACACTCCACACCCTACACGCTACACCCTACATGCTACACCCTACACGCTACACGCTACACTCTACACCCTACACGCTACACGCTAATCGCTACACTCTACACCTTACACGATACACGATACATCCTACACCCTACACGCTACACTCTACACCCTACACGCTACACCCTACACTCTACACCCTACACCCCACATGCTACACGCTACACTCTACACGCTACACGCTACACGCTACACTCTACACCCTACACACTACACTCTACACCCTACACGCTACACTACACACGCTACACGCAACACGCTACATCCTACACACTACACGTTACACTCTACACCCTACACTCTACACTCTACACCCTACACCCTACACGCTACACTCTACACCCTACACGCTACACCCTACACTCTGCACCCTACACCCTTCACGCTACACGCTACACGCTACACTCTACACGCTACACGCTACACTCTACACGCTACACGCTACACGCTACACTCTACACCCTACACGCTACACCCAACACCCTACACGCTACACGCTACACCCTACACCCTACACGCTAAACTCTACACCCTACACCCTACATGCTACACTCTACACGCTACACGATACACGCTACACGCTACACCCTACACTCTACACCCTACACCCCACAAGCTACACTCTACACGCTACACCCTACACGCTGCACTCTACACTCTACACTCTACACCCTACACGCTACACGCTACACCCTGCACTCTACACCCTACGTCCTACCCGCTACACGCCACACGCTATACACTACACTCTACACACTACACGCTACACCCTACACTCTACACCCTACACCCTACACTCTACACTCTACAACCTACACGCTACACCCTACATGCTACACTCTACACACTACACGCTACACCCTACACTCTACACCCTACACCCAACACCCTACACGCTACACTCTACACCCTACACGCTTCACTCTACACCCTACACGCTACACCCTACACCCTACACTCTACACGCTACACTCTACACCCTACACGCTACACTACACTCAACACCCTACACCCTACACCCTACACGCTACACGCTACACGATACACGCTACATTCTACACCCTACACGCTACACTAAACTTTACACCCTACACCCTACACGCTACACGCTACACCCTACTCTCTACACCCTACACGCTACACCCTACACTCTACACCCTACACCCTATACGTTACACGCTATACGCTACGCGCTACACTCTACACCCTACACGCTACACCCAACACTCTACACCCTACACCCCACATGCTACACGCTACACTCTACACGCTACACGCTACACGCTACACCCTACACGCTACACTCTACACCCTACACGCTACACCCTACACCCTACACGCTACACGCTACAAACCACACTACACTCTACACCCTACACGCTACACCCTACACTCTACACCCTACACCCCACATGCTACACGCTACACTCTACACGCTACACGCTACACGCTACACTCTACACCCTACACGCTACACTCTACACCCTACACGCTACACTACACACGCTACACGCAACACACTACATCCTACACACTACACGTTACACTCTACACCCTACACTCTACACTCTACACCCTACACCCTACACGCTACACTCTACACCCTACACGCTACACTCTACACCCTACACGCTACACGCAACACGCTACACGCAACACGCTACATCCTACACACTACACGCTACACTCTACACGCTACACGCTACACTCTACACCCTACACGCTACACGCTACACGCTACATTCTATACCCTACACGCTACACTAAACTTTACACCCTACACCCTACACGCTACACGCTACACCCTACTCTCTACACCCTACACGCTACACCCTACACTCTACACCCTACACCCTATACGCTACACGCTATACGCTACGCGCTACACTCTACACCCTACACGCTACACCCAACACTCTACACCCTACACCCCACATGCTACACGCTACACTCTACACGCTACACGCTACACGCTACACTCTACACCCTACACGCTACACGCAACACGCTACACGCAACACGCTACATCCTACACACTACACGTTACACTCTACACCCTACACTCTACACTCTACACCCTACACGCTACACTCTACACCCTACACGCTACACCCTACACTCTACACCCTACACCCTTCACGCTACACGCTACACGCTACACTCTACACGCTACACGCTACACGCTACACTCTACACCCTACACGCTACACCCAACACCCTACACGCTACACGCTACACCCTACACCCTACACGCTAAACTCTTCACCCTACACCCTACATGCTACACTCTACACGCTACATGATACACGCTACACGCTACACCCTACACTCTACACCCTACACCCCACACGCTACACTCTACACGCTACACCCTACACGCTGCACTCTACACTCTACACTCTACACCCTACACGCTACACGCTACACCCTGCACTCTACACCCTACACCCTACACGCTACACGCTACACTCTACACCCTACACCCTACACGCTACACTCCACACCCTACACGCTACACCCTACATGCTACACCCTACACGCTACACGCTACACTCTACACCCTACACGCTACACGCTAATCGCTACACTCTACACCTTACACGATACACGATACATCCTACACCCTACACGCTACACTCTACACCCTACACGCTACACCCTACACTCTACACCCTACACCCCACATGCTACACGCTACACTCTACACGCTACACGCTACACGCTACACTCTACACCCTACACACTACACTCTACACCCTACACGCTACACTACACACGCTACACGCAACACGCTACATCCTACACACTACACGTTACACTCTACACCCTACACTCTACACTCTACACCCTACACCCTACACGCTACACTCTACACCCTACACGCTACACCCTACACTCTGCACCCTACACCCTTCACGCTACACGCTACACGCTACACTCTACACGCTACACGCTACACTCTACACGCTACACGCTACACTCTACACCCTACACGCTACACCCAACACCCTACACGCTACACGCTACACCCTACACCCTACACGCTAAACTCTACACCCTACACCCTACATGCTACACTCTACACGCTACACGATACACGCTACACGCTACACCCTACACTCTACACCCTACACCCCACAAGCTACACTCTACACGCTACACCCTACACGCTGCACTCTACACTCTACACTCTACACCCTACACGCTACACGCTACACCCTGCACTCTACACCCTACGTCCTACCCGCTACACGCCACACGCTATACACTACACTCTACACACTACACGCTACACCCTACACTCTACACCCTACACCCTACACTCTACACTCTACAACCTACACGCTACACCCTACATGCTACACTCTACACACTACACGCTACACCCTACACTCTACACCCTACACCCAACACCCTACACGCTACACTCTACACCCTACACGCTTCACTCTACACCCTACACGCTACACCCTACACCCTACACTCTACACGCTACACTCTACACCCTACACGCTACACTACACTCAACACCCTACACCCTACACCCTACACGCTACACGCTACACGATACACGCTACATTCTACACCCTACACGCTACACTAAACTTTACACCCTACACCCTACACGCTACACGCTACACCCTACTCTCTACACCCTACACGCTACACCCTACACTCTACACCCTACACCCTATACGTTACACGCTATACGCTACGCGCTACACTCTACACCCTACACGCTACACCCAACACTCTACACCCTACACCCCACATGCTACACGCTACACTCTACACGCTACACGCTACACGCTACACCCTACACGCTACACTCTACATCCTACACGCTACACCCTACACCCTACACGCTACAAACCACACTACACGCTACAATCTACACGCTACACCCTACACCCTACACGCTACACTCCACATGCTACACGCTACACTCTGCACCCTACACGCTGCATGCTACACGCAACACGCTACATGCTACACTCTACACCCTACACGCTACACTACACACGCTACACGCAACACGCTACATCCTACACACTACACGTTACACTCTACACCCTACACTCTACACCCTACACCCTACACGCTACACTCTACACCCTACACGCTACACCCTACACTCTACACCCTTCACCCAACACCCTACACGCTACACGCTACACTCTACACCCTACACGCTTCACTCTACACCCTACACGCTACACCCTACACCCTACACTCTACACGCTACACTCTACACCCTACACGCTACACTACACTCAACACCCTACACCCTACACCCTACACGCTACACGCTACACGATACACGCTACATTCTACACCCTACACGCTACACTAAACTTTACACCCTACACCCTACACGCTACACGCTACACCCTACTCTCTACACCCTACACGCTACACCCTACACTCTACACCCTACACCCTATACGCTACACGCTATACGCTACGCGCTACACTCTACACCCTACACGCTACACCCAACACTCTACACCCTACACCCCACATGCTACACGCTACACTCTACACGCTACACGCTACACGCTACACGCTACACCCTACACGCTACACTCTACACCCTACACGCTACACGCAACACGCTACACGCAACACGCTACATCCTACACACTACACGTTACACTCTACACCCTACACTCTACACTCTACACCCTACACGCTACACTCTACACCCTACACGCTACACCCTACACTCTACACCCTACACCCTTCACGCTACACGCTACACGCTACACTCTACACGCTACACGCTACACGCTACACTCTACACCCTACACGCTACACCCAACACCCTACACGCTACACGCTACACCCTACACCCTACATGGTAAACTCAACACCCTACACCCTACATGCTACACTCTACACGCTACATGATACACGCTACACGCTACACCCTACACTCTACACCCTACACCCCACACGCTACACTCTACACGCTACACCCTACACACTGCACTCTACACTCTACACTCTACACCCTACACGCTACACGCTACACCCTGCACTCTGCACCCTACGTCCTACCCGCTACACGCCACACGCTACACGCTACACTCTACACACTACACGCTACACCCTACACTCTACACCCTACACCCTACACTCTACACTCTACACCATACACGCTACACCCTACATGCTACACTCTACACACTACACGCTACACTCTACACCCTACACGCTACACTCTACACCCTACACCCTACACTCTACACGCTACACGCTACACTCTACACCCTACACGCTGCACTCTACACGCTACACGCTACACTCTACACCCTACAGACTACACTCTACACGCTACCCGCTACACCCTACACCCTACACGCTACACGTTACACTCTACTCCCTACACGCTACACTCTACACCCTACACGCTACACCCTACACGCTACATGCTACACTCTACACCCTACACGCTACACGCTACACCCTACACCCTACACTCTACACCCTACACCCTACACGCTACACGCTACACTCTACACCCTACACCCTACACGCTACACTCCACACCCTACACGCTACACCCTACATGCTACACCCTACACGCTACACGCTACACTCTACACCCTACACGCTACACGCTAATCGCTACACTCTACACCTTACACGATACAAGATACATCCTACACCCTACACGCTACACTCTACACCCTACACGCTACACCCTACACTCTACACCCTACACCCCACATGCTACACGCTACACTCTACACGCTACACGCTACACTCTACACCCTACACGCTACACGCTAATCGCTACACTCTACACCCTACACGATACACGATACATCATACACCCTACACGCTACACTCTACACCCTACACGCTACACCCTACACCCTACACGCTACACGCTACAAACCACACTACACGCTACACTCTACACGCTACACCCTACACCCTACACGCTACACTCCACACGCTACACGCTACACTCTGCACCCTACACGCTGCATGCTACACGCAACACGCTACATGCTACACTCTACACCCTACACGCTACACCCTACACTCTACACGTTACACTCTACACCCTACACTCTACACTCTACACCCTACACCCTACACGCTACACTCTACACCCTACACGCTACACCCTACACTCTACACCCTACACCCAACACCCTACACGCTACACGCTACACTCTACACCCTACACGCTTCACTCTACACCCTACACGCTACACCCTACACCCTACACTCTACACGCTACACTCTACACCCTACACGCTACACTACACTCAACACCCTACACCCTACACGCTACACGCTACACGATACACGCTACATTCTATACCCTACACGCTACACTAAACTTTACACCCTACACCCTACACGCTACACGCTACACCCTACTCTCTACACCCTACACGCTACACCCTACACTCTACACCCTACACCCTATACGCTACACGCTATACGCTACGCGCTACACTCTACACCCTACACGCTACACCCAACACTCTACACCCTACACCCCACATGATACACGCTACACTCTACACGCTACACGCTACACGCTACACTCTACACCCTACACGCTACACTCTACACCCTACACGCTACACGCAACACGCTACACGCAACACGCTACATCCTACACACTACACGCTACACTCTACACGCTACACGCTACACTCTACACCCTACACGCTACACGCTACACGCTACACGCTACACTCTACACCCTACACGCTTCACTCTACACCCTACACGCTACACCCTACACCCTACACTCTACACGCTACACTCTACACCCTACACGCTACACTACACTCAACACCCTACACCCTACACCCTACACGCTACACGCTACACGATACACGCTACATTCTACACCCTACACGCTACACTAAACTTTACACCCTACATGCTACACGCTACACCCTACTCTCTACACCCTACACGCTACACCCTACACTCTACACCCTACACCCTATACGCTACACGCTATACGCTACGCGCTACACTCTACACCCTACACGCTACACCCAACACTCTACACCCTACACCCCACATGCTACACGCTACACTGTACACGCTACACGCTACACGCTACACGCTACACCCTACACGCTACACTCTACACCCTACACGCTACACGCAACACGCTACACGCAACACGCTACATCCTACACACTACACGTTACACTCTACACCCTACACTCTACACTCTACACCCTACACGCTACACTCTACACCCTACACGCTACACCCTACACTCTACACCCTACACCCTTCACGCTACACGCTACACGCTACACTCTACACGCTACATGCTACACACTACACGCTACACTCTACACCCTACACGCTACACCCAACACCCTACACGCTACACGCTACACCCTACACCCTACATGCTAAACTCTACACCCTACACCCTACATGCTACACTCTACACGCTACATGATACACGCTACACGCTACACCCTACACTCTACACCCTACACCCCACACGCTACACTCTACACGCTACACCCTACACGCTGCACTCTACACTCTACACTCTACACCCTACACGCTACACGCTACACCCTGCACTCTACACCCTACGTCCTACCCGCTACACGCCACACGCTACACGCTACACTCTACACACTACACGCTACACCCTACACTCTACACCCTACACCCTACACTCTACACTCTACACCCTACACGCTACACCCTTTATGCTACACTCTACACACTACACGCTACACTCTACACCCTACACGCTACACTCTACACCCTACACCCTACACTCTACACGCTACACGCTACACTCTACACCCTACACGCTACACGCTACACCCTGCACTCTACACCCTACGTCCTACCCGCTACACGCCACACGCTACACGCTACACTCTACACACTACACGCTACACCCTACACTCTACACCCTACACCCTACACTCTACACTCTACACCCTACACGCTACACCCTACATGCTACACTCTACACACTACACGCTACACTCTACACCCTACACGCTACACTCTACACCCTACACCCTACACTCTACACGCTACACGCTACACTCTACACCCTACAGACTACACTCTACACGCTACCCGCTACACCCTACACGCTACACGTTACACTCTACTCCCTACACGCTACACTCTACACCCTACACGCTACACCCTACATGCTACATGCTACACTCTACACCCTACACGCTACACGCTACACCCTACACCCTACACTCTACACCCTACACCCTACACGCTACACGCTACACTCTACACCCTACACCCTACACGCTTCACTCCACACCCTACACGCTACACACTACATGCTACACCCTACACGCTACACGCTACACTCTACACCCTACACGCTACACGCTAATCGCTACACTCTACACCTTACACGATACACGATACATCCTACACCCTACACGCAACACTCTACACCCTACACGCTACACCCTACACTCTACACCCTACACCCCACATGCTACACGCTACACTCTACACGCTACACGCTACACGCTACACTCTACACCCTACACGCTACACTCTACACCCTACACGCTACACTACACACGCTACACGCAACACACTACATCCTACACACTACACGTTACACTCTACACCCTACACTCTACACTCTACACCCTACACCCTACACGCTACACTCTACACCCTACACGCTACACCCTACACTCTACACCCTACACCCTTCACGCTACACGCTACACGCTACACTCTACACGCTACACGCTACACTCTACACGCTACACGCTACACTCCACACCCTACACGCTACACCCAACACCCTACACGCTACACGCTACACCCTACACCCTACACGCTAAACTCTACACCCTACACCCTACATGCTACACTCTACACGCTACACGATACACGCTACACGCTACACCCTACACTCTACACCCTACACCCCACAAGCTACACTCTACACGCTACACCCTACACGCTGCACTCTACACTCTACACTCTACACCCTACACGCTACACGCTACACCCTGCACTCTACACCCTACGTCCTACCCGCTACACGCCACACGCTACACGCTACACTCTACACACTACACGCTACACCCTACACTCTACACCCTACACCCTACACTCTACACTCTACACCCTACACGCTACACCCTCATGCTACACTCTACACACTACACGCTACACTCTACACCCTACACGCTACACTCTACACCCTACACCCTACACTCTACACGCTACACGCTACACTCTACACCCTACACGCTGCACTCTACACGCTACACGCTACACTCTACACCCTACAGGCTACACTCTACACGCTACCCGCTACACATTACACCCTACACGCTACACAATACACTCTACTCCCTACACGCTACACTCTACACCCTACACGCTACACCCTACACGCTACAAGCTACACTCTACACCCTACACGCTACACCCTACACTCTACACCCTACACCCTACACGCTACACCCTACACGCTACACTCTACACCCTACACTCTACACCCTACACTCTACACACTACACGCTACACGCTACACTCTACACCCTACACGCTACACTCTACACGCTACAAGCTACACGCTACACCCTACACGAGTGTAGGGTGTAGGGTGTAGCGTGTAGGGTGTAGAGTGTAGAATGTAGGGTGTAGAGTGTAGTGTGTAGCATGTAGGGTGTAGAGTGTAGGGTGTTGCATGTAGCATGTATCATGTAGGGTGTAGGGTGTAGAGTGTAGCGTGTAGGGTGTAGAGTGTATCGTGTAGCGTGTAGCGTGTAGGGTGTAGGGTGTAGGGTGTAGCTTGTAGAGTTTAGGGTGTAGCGTGTAGGGTGTAGCGTGTAGGGTGTAGAGTGTAGTGTGTAGCGTGTAGGGAGCAGGGTGTAGAGTGTAGGGTGTAGCGTGTAGGGTGTAGAGTGTAGCGTGTAGTGTGTAGGGCGTAGAGTGTAGAGTGTAGCGTGTACGGTGTAGAGTGTAGCGTGAAGCTTGTAGGGTGTAGGGTGTAGAGTGTAGGGTGTAGCGTGTAGCGTGTAGGTTGTAGAGTGTAGGTTGTAGCGTGTAGGGTGTAGTGTAGTGTGTAGCGTGTAGAGTGTAAGGTGTAGCGTGTAGGGTGTAGAGTGTAGGGTGTAGAGTGTAGCGTGTAGCGTGTAGGGTGCAGGGTGTAGAGTGTAGGGTGTAGCGTGTAGGGTGTAGAGTGTAGCGTGTAGCATGTAGGGTGTAGGGTGTAGAGTGTAGGGTGTAGCGAGTACGGTGTAGAGTGTAGCGTGAAGCTTGTAGGGTGTAGGGTGTAGAGTGTAGGGTGCATCGTGTAGCGTGTAGGGTGTAGAGTGTAGAGTGTAGAGTGTTGGGTGTAGCGTGTAGGGTGTAGAGTGTAGCGCGTAGGGTGTAGCGTGTAGCGTATAGGGTGTAGGATGTAGAGTGTAGGGTGTAGCGTGTAGGGTGTAGAGTGTAGCATGTAGCGTGTAGGGTGTAGAGAGTAGGGTGTAGCGTGTAGCGTGTAGGGTGTAGGGTGTAAAGTTTAGTGTAGCGTGTAGGGTGTAGAGTGTAGCGTGTATCGTGTAGCGTGTAGGGCGTAGGGTGTAGGGTGTTGAGTGTAGTGTAGCGTGTAGGGTGTAGAGTGTAGCGTGTATTGTGTAACTTGTAGCGTGTAGGGTGTAGGTTGTAGGGTGTTGAGTGTAGGGTGTAGCGTATAGGGTGTAGAGTGTAGCGTGTAGAGTGTAGGGTTTAGGGTGTAGCGTGTAGGGTGTAGAGTTTAGCGTGTAGGGTGTAGAGTGTAGCGTGTAGGGTGTTGGGCGTAGCGTGTAGGGTGTAGAGTGAAGCGTGTAGGGTGTAGAGTGTAGCGTGTAGCGTTTAGCGTGTAGAGTGTAGCGTGTAGCATGAAGGGTGTAGGGTGTAGAGTGTAGGGTGTAGCCTGTAGGGTGTAGAGTGTAGCGTGTAGTGTGTAGGATGTAGCGTGTTGCGTGCAGCGTGTGTAGTGTAGCGTGTAGGGTGTAGAGTGTAGCGTGTAGGGTGTAGAGTGTAGCGTGTAGCATGTGGGGTGTAGGGTGTAGAGTATAGCGTGTAGGGTGTAGAGTGTAGCGTGTAGCGTGTAGAGTGTAGCGTGTAGCATGTGGGGTGTAGGGTGTAGAGTGTTGGGTGTAGCGTGTAGGGTGTAGAGTGTAGCGCGTAGCGTGTAGCGTGTAGCGTATAGGGTGTAGGGTGTAGAGTGTAGGGTGTAGCGTGTAGGGTGTAGAGTGTAGCATGTAGCGTGTAGGGTGTAGAGAGTAGGGTGTAGCATGTAGCGTGTAGGGTGTAGGGTGTAAAGTTTAGTGTAGCGTGTAGGGTGTAGAATGCAGCGTGTATCGTGTAGCTTGTAGCGTGTAGGGTGTAGGGTGTTGAGTGTAGGGTGTAGCGTATAGGGTGTAGAGTGTAGCGTGTAGAGTGTAGGGTCTAGGGTGTAGCGTGTAGGGTGTAGAGTGTAGCGTGTAGGGTGTAGAGTGTAGCGTGTAGCGTGTAGGGTGTAGCGTGTAGGGTGTAGCGTGTAGGGTGTGGAGTGTAGCGAGTAGGGTGTAGGGTGTAGAGTGTAGCATGTAGCGTGTAGGGTGTGGGGTGTAGAGTGTAGGGTGTAGGGTGTAGCATGTAGCGTGTAGGGTGTAGAGTGTAGCGTGTAGCGTGTAGGGTGTAGGGTGTAGAGTGTAGGGTGTAGCGTGTTGGGTGTAGAGTGTAGCGTGTAGCGTGTAGCATGTAGGGTGTAGAGTGAAGGGTGTAGCATGTAGGGTGTAGAGTGTAGCGTGTAGGGTGTAGAGTGTAGCGTATAGCGTGTAGATTGTAGCGTGTAGGGTGTACCATGTAGCGGGTAGGGTGTAGAATGTAGAGTGTAGGGTGTATGATGTAGAGTGTAGGGCGTAGAGTGTAGCGTGTAGAGTGTAGCGTGTAGCGTGTAGGGTGTAGGGTGTAGAGTGTAGGGTGTAGCGTGTAGCGTGTAGCGTGTAGGGAGTAGGGTGTAGCAGATAGCGTGTAGCGTGTAGTGTGTAGGGTGTAGAGTGTAGAGTGTAGCTTGTAGCGTGTAGCGTGTAGGGTGTAGGGTGTAGTGTGTAGGGTGTAGCGTGTAGGGTGTAGCGTGTAGGGTGTAGAGTTTAGCGTGTAGCGTGTAGCGTGTAGGGTATAGCGTGTAGCGGGTAGGGTGTAGAATGTAGAGTGTAGGGTGTGTGATGTAGAGTGTAGCGTGTAGAGTGTAGCGTGTAGCGTGTAGAGTGTAGCGTGTAGCGTGTAGCGTGTAGGGTGTAGGGTGTAGCGTGTAGGGTGTAGTGTTTAGCGTGTAGGGTGTAGAGTGTAGCGTGTAGCGTGTAGGGTGTTGGGTGTAGCGTGTAGAGTGTAGCTTGTAGCGTGAAGGGTGTAGGGTGTAGAGTGTAGGGTGTAGCGTGTAGGGTGTAGAGTGTAGCGTGTAGCATGTAGGGTGTAGGGTTTAGAGTGTAGGGTGTAGCGAGTACGGTGTAGAGTGTAGCGTGAAGCTTGTAGGGTGTAGGGTGTAGAGTGTAGGGTGCATCGTGTAGCGTGTAGGGTGTAGAGTGTAGAGTGTAGAGTGTTGGGTGTAGCGTGTAGGGTGTAGAGTGTAGCGCGTAGGGTGTAGCGTGTAGCGTATAGGGTGTAGGATGTAGAGTGTAGGGTGTAGCGTGTAGGGTGTAGAGTGTAGCATGTAGCGTGTAGGGTGTAGAGAGTAGGGTGTAGCGTGTAGCGTGTAGGGTGTAGGGTGTAAAGTTTAGTGTAGCGTGTAGGGTGTAGAGTGTAGCGTGTATCGTGTAGCGTGTAGGGCGTAGGGTGTAGGGTGTTGAGTGTAGTGTAGCGTGTAGGGTGTAGAGTGTAGCGTGTATTGTGTAACTTGTAGCGTGTAGGGTGTAGGTTGTAGGGTGTTGAGTGTAGGGTGTAGCGTATAGGGTGTAGAGTGTAGCGTGTAGAGTGTAGGGTTTAGGGTGTAGCGTGTAGGGTGTAGAGTTTAGCGTGTAGGGTGTAGAGTGTAGCGTGTAGCGTGTAGGGTGTTGGGCGTAGCGTGTAGGGTGTAGAGTGAAGCGTGTAGGGTGTAGAGTGTAGCGTGTAGCGTTTAGCGTGTAGAGTGTAGCGTGTAGCATGAAGGGTGTAGGGTGTAGAGTGTAGGGTGTAGCCTGTAGGGTGTAGAGTGTAGCGTGTAGTGTGTAGGATGTAGCGTGTTGCGTGCAGCGTGTGTAGTGTAGCGTGTAGGGTGTAGAGTGTAGCGTGTAGGGTGTAGAGTGTAGCGTGTAGCATGTGGGGTGTAGGGTGTAGAGTGTAGCGTGTAGGGTGTAGAGTGTAGCGTGTAGCGTGTAGAGTGTAGCGTGTAGCATGTGGGGTGTAGGGTGTAGAGTGTTGGGTGTAGCGTGTAGGGTGTAGAGTGTAGCGCGTAGCGTGTAGCGTGTAGCGTATAGGGTGTAGGGTGTAGAGTGTAGGGTGTAGCGTGTAGGGTGTAGAGTGTAGCATGTAGCGTGTAGGGTGTAGAGAGTAGGGTGTAGCATGTAGCGTGTAGGGTGTAGGGTGTAAAGTTTAGTGTAGCGTGTAGGGTGTAGAATGCAGCGTGTATCGTGTAGCTTGTAGCGTGTAGGGTGTAGGGTGTTGAGTGTAGGGTGTAGCGTATAGGGTGTAGAGTGTAGCGTGTAGAGTGTAGGGTCTAGGGTGTAGCGTGTAGGGTGTAGAGTGTAGCGTGTAGGGTGTAGAGTGTAGCGTGTAGCGTGTAGGGTGTAGCGTGTAGGGTGTAGCGTGTAGGGTGTGGAGTGTAGCGAGTAGGGTGTAGGGTGTAGAGTGTAGCATGTAGCGTGTAGGGTGTGGGGTGTAGAGTGTAGGGTGTAGGGTGTAGCATGTAGCGTGTAGGGTGTAGAGTGTAGCGTGTAGCGTGTAGGGTGTAGGGTGTAGAGTGTAGGGTGTAGCGTGTTGGGTGTAGAGTGTAGCGTGTAGCGTGTAGCATGTAGGGTGTAGAGTGAAGGGTGTAGCATGTAGGGTGTAGAGTGTAGCGTGTAGGGTGTAGAGTGTAGCGTATAGCGTGTAGATTGTAGCGTGTAGGGTGTACCATGTAGCGGGTAGGGTGTAGAATGTAGAGTGTAGGGTGTATGATGTAGAGTGTAGGGCGTAGAGTGTAGCGTGTAGAGTGTAGCGTGTAGCGTGTAGGGTGTAGGGTGTAGAGTGTAGGGTGTAGCGTGTAGCGTGTAGGGAGTAGGGTGTAGGCTGTAGCGTGTAGCAGATAGCGTGTAGCGTGTAGCGTGTAGGGTGTAGAGTGTAGAGTGTAGCTTGTAGCGTGTAGCGTGTAGGGTGTAGGGTGTAGTGTGTAGGGTGTAGCGTGTAGGGTGTAGCGTGTAGGGTGTAGAGTTTAGCGTGTAGCGTGTAGCGTGTAGGGTATAGCGTGTAGCGGGTAGGGTGTAGAATGTAGAGTGTAGGGTGTGTGATGTAGAGTGTAGGGTGTAGAGTGTAGCGTGTAGCGTGTAGAGTGTAGCGTGTAGCGTGTAGCGTGTAGGGTGTAGGGTGTAGCGTGTAGGGTGTAGTGTTTAGCGTGTAGGGTGTAGAGTGTAGCGTGTAGCGTGTAGGGTGTTGGGTGTAGCGTGTAGAGTGTAGCGTGTAGCGTGAAGGGTGTAGGGTGTAGAGTGTAGGGTGTAGCGTGTAGGGTGTAGAGTGTAGCGTGTAGGGTGTAGGGTGTAGAGTGTAGAGTCTAGGGTGTAGAGTGTAACGTGTAGTGTGTAGGATGTAGCGTGTTGCGTGCAGCGTGTGTAGTGTAGCGTGTAGGGTGTAGAGTGTAGCGTGTAGGGTGTAGAGTGTAGCGTGTAGCATGTGGGGTTTAGGGTGTAGAGTGTAGCGTGTAGGGTGTAGAGTGTAGAGTGTAGCGTGTAGCGTGTAGCGTGTAGAGTGTAGCGTGTAGCATGTGGGGTGTAGGGTGTAGAGTGTTGGGTGTAGCGTGTAGGGTGTAGAGTGTAGCGCATAGCGTGTAGCGTGTAGCGTATAGGGTGTAGGGTGTAGAGTGTAGGGTGTAGCGTGTAGGGTGTAGAGTGTAGCATGTAGCGTGTAGGGTGTAGAGAGTAGGGTGTAGCGTGTAGCGTGTAGGGTGTAGGGTGTAAAGTTTAGTGTAGCGTGTAGGGTGTAGAATGTAGCGTGTATCGTGTAGCGTGTAGCGTGTAGGGTGTAGGGTGTTGAGTGTAGTGTAGCGTGTAGGGTGTAGAGTGTAGCGTGTATTGTGTAGCTTGTAGCGTGTAGGTTGTAGGGTGTAGGGTGTTGAGTGTAGTGTAGCGTGTAGGGTGTAGAGTGTAGAGTGTATTGTGTAGCTTGTAGCGTGTAGGGTGTAGGGTGTAGGGTGTTGAGTGTAGGGTGTAGCGTATAGGGTGTATCGTGTAGCGTGTAGGGTGTTGGGTGTAGCGTGTAGGGTGTAGAGTGAAGCGTGTAGGGTGTAGAGTGTAGCGTGTAGCGTGTAGCGTGTAGAGTGTAGCGTGTAGCGTGTAGCGTGAAGGGTGTAGGGTGTAGAGTGTAGGGTGTAGCGTATAGGGTGTAGAGTGTAGCGTGTAGGGTGTAGGATGTAGCGAGTTGCGTGTAGCGTGTGTAGTGTAGCGTGTAGGGTGTAGAGTGTAGCATGTAGCGTGTTGCGTGTAGCATGCAGCGTGTAGGGTGCAGAGTGTAGCGTGTAGCGTGTGGAGTGTAGCGTGTAGGGTGTAGGGTGTAGAGTGTAGCGTGTAGTGTGGTTTGTAGCGTGTAGCGTGTAGGGTGTAGGGTGTAGCGTGTAGGGTGTAGAGTGTAGCGTGTAGGGTGTAGGGTGTATCGTGTATCGTGTAGGGTGTAGAGTGTAGCGTTTAGCGTGTAGCGTGTAGGGTGTAGAGTGTAGCGTGTAGCGTGTAGGGTGTAGCGTGTAGGGTGTAGCGTGTAGGGTGTGGAGTGTAGCGTGTAGGGTGTAGGGTGTAGAGTGTAGCATGTAGCGTGTAGGGTGTAGGGTGTAGAGTGTAGGGTGTAGGGTGTAGCGTGTAGCGTGTAGGGTGTAGAGTGTAGCGTGTAGGGTGTAGGGTGTAGAGTGTAGGGTGTAGGGTGTAGGGTGTAAAGTGTAGCGTGTAGCGTGTAGCATGTAGGGTGTAGAGTGAAGGGTGTAGCATGTAGGGTGTAGAGTGTAGCGTGTAGGGTGTAGAGTGTAGCGTATAGCGTGTAGATTGTAGCGTGTAGGGTGTACCGTGTAGCGGGTAGGGTGTAGAATGTAGAGTGTAGGGTGTGTGATGTAGAGTGTAGGGCGTAGAGTGTAGCATGTAGCGTGTAGAGTGTAGCGTGTAGCGTGTAGGGTGTAGGGTGTAGAGTGTAGGGTGTAGCGTGTAGGGAGTAGGGTGTAGGCTGTAGCGTGTAGCATATAGCGTGTAGCGTGTAGGGTGTAGAGTGTAGAGTGTAGCATGTAGCGTGTAGCGTGTAGGGTGTAGGGTGTAGTGTGTAGGGTGTAGCGTGTAGGGTGTAGCGTGTAGGGTGTAGAGTTTAGCGTGTAGCGTGTATCGTGTAGCGTGTAGGGTATAGCGTGTAGCGGGTAGGGTGTAGAATGTAGAGTGTAGGGTGTATGATGTAGAGTGTAGGGTGTAGAGTGTAGCGTGTAGCGTGTAGAGTGTAGCGTGTAGCGTGTAGCGTGTAGGGTGTAGGGTGTAGAGTGTAGGGTGTAGAGTGTAGCGTGTAGGGAGTAGGGTGTAGGCTGTAGCGTGTAGCATATAGCGTGTAGCGTGTAGGGTGTAGAGTGTAGCGTGTAGCATGTAGCGTGTAGCGTGTAGGGTCTAGTGTGTAGGGTGTAGCGTGTAGGGTGTAGCGTGTAGGGTGTAGAGTTTAGCGTGTAGCGTGTATCGTGTAGCGTGTAGGGTGTAGGGTGCAGAGTGTAGGGTGTAGCGTGTAGGGTGTAGAGTGTAGCGTGTAGCGTGTAGCGTGTAGAATGTAGCGTGTAGCGTGTAGGGAGTAGGGTGTAGGGTGTAGCGTGTAGAGTGTAGCGTGTAGCGTGTAGTGTGTAGCGTGTAGCGTGTAGGGTGTAGCATGTAGGGTGTAGAGTGTAGCATGTAGCGTGTAGGGTGTAGGGTGTAGAGTGTAGCGTGTAGCGTGTAGGGTGTAGGGTGTAGGGTCTAGAGTGTAGCGTGTATCGTGTAGCGTGTAGGGTGTAGGGTGTACGGTGTTGAGTGTAGGGTGTAGCGTGTAGCGTGTATCGTGTAGCGTGTAGGGTGTAGGGTGTAGAGTGTAGGGTGTAGAGTGTAGGGTGTAGTGTGTAGCGTGTAGCGTGTAGAATGTAGCGTGTAGCGTGTAGGGTGTAGGGTGTAGAGTGTAGGGTGTAGCGTGTAGGGTGTAGAGTGTAGCGTGTAGCGTGTAGCGTGTAGGGTGTAGGGTGTAGAGTGTAGGGTGTAGCGTGTAGGGTGTAGAGTGTAGCGTGTAGCGTGTAGCATGTAGGGTGTAGAGTGAAGGGTGTAGCATGTAGGGTGTAGAGTGTAGCGTGTAGGGTGTAGAGTGTAGCGTGTAGGGTGTAGCGTGTAGCGGGTAGGGTGTAGAACGTAGAGTGTAGGGTGTATGATGTAGAGTGTAGGGTGTAGAGTGTAGCGTGTAGCGTGTAGAGTGTAGAGTGTAGCGTGTAGCGTGTAGGGTGTAGGGTGTAGAGTGTACGGTGTAGCGTGTAGCGTGTAGGGAGTAGGGTGTAGGCTGTAGCGTGTAGCATATAGCGTGTAGCGTGTAGCGTGTAGCGTGTAGGGTGTAGAGTGTAGAGTGTAGCATGTAGGGTGTAGCGTGTAGGGTGTAGTGTGTAGGGTGTAGCGTGTAGGGTGTAGCGTGTAGGGTGTAGAGTTTAGCGTGTAGCGTGTATCGTGTAGCGTGTAGGGTGTAGGGTGTAGAGTGTAGCGTGTAGCGTGTAGCGTGTAGGGTGTAGGGTGTAGAGTGTAGGGTGTAGAGTGTAGCGTGTAGGGAGTAGGGTGTAGGCTGTAGCGTGTAGCATATAGCGTGTAGCGTGTAGCGTGTAGTGTGTAGAGTGTAGAGTGTAGCATGTAGCGTGTAGCGTGTAGGGTGTAGTGTGTAGGGTGTAGCGTGTAGGGTGTAGTGTGTAGCGTGTAGCGTGTAGAATGTAGCGTGTAGCGTGTAGGGTGTAGGGTGTAGAGTGTAGGGTGTAGCGTGTAGGGTGTAGAGTGTAGCGTGTAGCGTGTAGCGTGTAGGGTGTAGGGTGTAGAGTGTAGGGTGTAGCGTGTAGGGTGTAGAGTGTAGCGTGTAGCGTGTAGCATGTAGGGTGTAGAGTGAAGGGTGTAGCATGTAGGGTGTAGAGTGTAGCGTGTAGGGTGTAGAGTGTAGCGTGTAGGGTGTAGCGTGTAGCGGGTAGGGTGTAGAACGTAGAGTGTAGGGTGTATGATGTAGAGTGTAGGGTGTAGAGTGTAGCGTGTAGCGTGTAGAGTGTAGCGTGTAGCGTGTAGCGTGTAGGGTGTAGGGTGTAGAGTGTATGGTGTAGCGTGTAGCGTGTAGGGAGTAGGGTGTAGGCTGTAGCGTGTAGCATATAGCGTGTAGCGTGTAGCGTGTAGCGTGTAGGGTGTAGAGTGTAGAGTGTAGCATGTAGGGTGTAGCGTGTAGGGTGTAGTGTGTAGGGTGTAGCGTGTAGGGTGTAGCGTGTAGGGTGTAGAGTTTAGCGTGTAGCGTGTATCGTGTAGCGCGTAGGGTGTAGGGTGTAGAGTGTAGGGTGTAGCGTGTAGGGTGTAGAGTGTAGTGTGTAGAATGTAGCGTGTAGCGTGTAGGGAGTAGGGTGTAGGGTGTAGCGTGTAGAGTGTAGCGTGTAGCGTGTAGTGTGTAGCGTGTAGCATGTATGGTGTAGCATGTAGGGTGTAGAGTGTAGCATGTAGCGTGTAGGGTGTAGGGTGTAGAGTGTAGGGTGTAGCGTGTAGGGTGTAGAGTGTAGCGTGTAGCGTGTAGCGTATAGGGTGTAGGGTGTAGGGTGTAGGGTGTAGCGTGTAGGGTGTAGAGTGTAGCGTGTAGCGTGTAGCTTGTAGCGTGTAGAGTGTAGGGTGTAGCGTGTAGGGTGTAGAGTGTAGCGTGTAGGGTGTAGAGTGTAGCGTGTAGCGCGTAGAGTGTAGCGTGTAGGGTGTAGCGTGTAGTGTGTAGGGTGTAGAACGTAGAGTGTAAGGTGTATGGTGTAGAGTGTAGGGTGTAGAGTGTAGCGTGTAGCGTGTAGAGTGTAGCGTGTAGGGTGTAGGGTGTAGAGTGTAGGGTGTAGCGTGTAGGGAGTAGGGTGTAGCGTGTAGGGTGTAGGGTGTAGAGTGTAGGGTGTAGCGTGTAGCGTGTAGCGTGTAGATTGTAGAGTGTAGCATGTAGCGTGTAGCGTGTAGGGTGTAGGGTGTAGAGGGTAGGGTGTAGCATGTAGGGTGTAGGGTGTAGCGTGTAGGGTGTAGATTGTAGAGTGTAGGGTGTATAGTGCACATTTTTCCCCATTTCCCCACTGGGTCAAAACTGCTGTTAGAATGATGCGTTTTCCTTCTATTTCCAATGGCCTACAAGCATAAGTGAAGCAGTGAGCAGCAGTCTCTATTAGTATGAGATAACGGAAAACATTTCACATTTTTCCCCATTTCCCCATTGGGTCCTATACTAATAGAAACTGCTGCTCACCGCTTCACTTATGCATGTCAGCCATTGGAAAGAGCAGGAAAACGCAAAAAATGTCAACCTCTGATCATTGTAACAGAAGTTATGACCCAATGGTGAAATGGGGAAAATTGTGAAATGTTTTCCGTTATCTCTTATACTAATATAGACTGCTGCTCACCGCTTCATATATGCTTGTAGGGCATTGGAAATAGCAGGAAAACGCAAAAAATTTCAACCTCTGATCATTGTAACAGGTTATGTCCCAATGGGGAAAAATGTGAAATGTTTTCTATCTCCTATACTAATAGAGACTGCTGCTCACTGCTTCACTTATGCTTGTAGGCCATTGGAAAGAGCTACACCCTACACTCTACACTCTACAGCCTACACGCTACACCCTACACGCTACACGCTACACACTACACTCTACACCCCACACGCTGCACTCTACACGCTACACTCTACACCCTACAGGCTACACTCTACACGCTACACCCTACACTCTACACTCTACACCCTACACGCAACACCCTACACCCTACATGCTACACCCTACACTCTACACCATACACCCTACACGCTACACGCTACATGCTACACTCTACACTCGAAACGCTACACGCTACACGCTACACGCTACACACTACACCCTACACTCTGCACCCTACACCCTACACGCTACACCCTACACGCTACACCCTACTCCCTACAAGCTACACGCTACACACTACACTCTACACCCTACATGCTACACGCTACACTCTACACGCTACATGCTACACTCTACACCCTATACTCTCCACCCTACAATCTACATTCTACACCCTACACGCTACACGCTACACCCTACACGCCACACTCTACACGCTACACGCTACACTCTACACCCTACACGCTACACTCTACACCCTACACGCTACACCCTACACTCTACACGCTACACCCTACACTGTACACCCTACAGGCTACACGGTACATGCTACACGCTACACGCTACATGCTACACTCAACACCCTACTCGCTACGCCCTACACTCTACACCCTACACGCTACACCCTACACCCTACACGCTACACGCTACACTCTACACCCTACACGCTACACCTTACACTCTACACCCTACACCCTACACGCTACACGCTACACGCTACACGCTACACTCTACACCCTACACGCTACACCCAACACTCTACACCCTACACCCTATATGCTACACACTACACTCTACACGCTACACGCTACACGCTACACTCTACACCCTACATGCTACACCCTACACTCTACACCCTACACGCTACATTCTACACCCTACACGCTACACTCTACACCCTACACGCTACACCCTACACCCTACACGCTACACGCTACACTCTGCACCCTACACGCTACACCTTACACTCTACACCCTACACCCTACACGCTACACGCTAAACGCTACACGCTACACGCTACACTCTACACCCTACACGCTACACCCAACACTCTACACCCTACACCCTATATGCTACACGCTACACTCTACACGCTACACCCTACACGCCACACTCTACACCCTACACGCTACACCCTACACTCTACACCCTACACGCTACATTCTACACCCTACACGCTACACTCTACACCCTACACGCTACACCCTACACTCTACACCCTACACCCTACACGCTACACTCTACACCCTACACGCTACACTCTACACTCTACACCCTACACCTTACATGCTACACGCTACACGCTACACCCTACACTCTACACCCTACACCCTACAAGCTTCACTCTACACTCTACACCCTACACGCTACACCCTACACCCTACACGCTACACGCTACACGCTACACTCTACACTCTACACCCTACATGCTACACCCTACACTCTACACCCTACACGCTACACGCTACATTCTACACCCTACACGCTACACTCTGCACCCTACACGCTACACCTTACACTCTACACCCTACACCCTACACGCTACACGCTAAACGCTACACGCTACACGCTACACTCTACACCCTACACGCTACACCCAACACTCTACACCCTACACCCTATATGCTACACGCTACACTCTACACGCTACACGCTACACGCTACACTCTACACCCTACATGCTACACCCTACACTCTACACCCTACACGCTACATTCTACACCCTACACGCTACACTCTACACCCTACACGCTACACCCTACACCCTACACGCTACACGCTACACTCTGCACCCTACACGCTACACCTTACACTCTACACCCTACACCCTACACGCTACACGCTAAACGCTACACGCTACACGCTACACTCTACACCCTACACGCTACACCCAACACTCTACACCCTACACCCTATATGCTACACGCTACACTCTACACGCTACACCCTACACGCTACACTCTACACCCTACACGCTACACCCTACACTCTACACCCTACACGCTACATTCTACACCCTACACGCTACACTCTACACCCTACACGCTACACCCTACACTCTACACCCTACACGCTACACTCTACACCCTACACGCTACACTCTACACTCTACACCCTACACCTTACATGCTACACGCTACACGCTACACCCTACACTCTACACCCTACACCCTACAAGCTTCACTCTACACTCTACACCCTACACGCTACACCCTACACCCTACACGCTACACGCTACACGCTACACTCTACACTCTACACCCTACATGCTACACCCTACACTCTACACCCTACACGCTACACGCTACATTCTACACCCTACACGCTACACTCTGCACCCTACACGCTACACCTTACACTCTACACCCTACACCCTACACGCTACACGCTAAACGCTACACGCTACACGCTACACTCTACACCCTACACGCTACACCCAACACTCTACACCCTACACCCTATATGCTACACGCTACACTCTACACGCTACACCCTACACGCTACACTCTACACCCTACACGCTACACCCTACACTCTACACCCTACACGCTACATTCTACACCCTACACGCTACACTCTACACCCTACACGCTACACCCTACACTCTACACCCTACACCCTACACGCTACACTCTACACCCTACACGCTACACTCTACACTCTACACCCTACACCCTACATGCTACACGCTACACGCTACACCCTACACTCTACACCCTACACCCTACAAGCTTCACTCTACACTCTACACCCTACACGCTACACCCTACACCCTACACGCTACACGCTACACTCTACACTCTACACCCTACATGCTACACCCTACACTCTACACCCTACACGCTACACGCTACATTCTACACCCTACACGCTACACTCTACACCCTACACGCTACACCCTACACCCTACACGCTACACGCTACACGCTACACTCTGCACCCTACACACTACACCTTACACTCTACACCCTACACCCTACACGCTACACGCTAAACGCTACACGCTACACGCTACACTCTACACCCTACACGCTACACCCTACACTCTACACCCTACACGCTACATTCTACACCCTACACGCTACACTCTACACCCTACACGCTACACCCTACACTCTACACCCTACACCCTACACGCTACACTCTACACCCTACACGCTACACTCTACACCCTACACGCTACACCCTACACCCTACACGCTACACGCTACACTCTGCACCCTACACGCTACACCTTACACTCTACACCCTACACCCTACACGCTACACGCTAAACGCTACACGCTACACGCTACACTCTACACCCTACACGCTACACCCTACACTCTACACCCTACACCCTACAAGCTTCACTCTACACTCTACACCCTACACGCTACACCCTACACCCTACACGCTACACGCTACACGCTACACTCTACACTCTACACCCTATACGCTACACGCTACACGCTACACCCTACTCCTTACACGCTACACACTACACGCTACACACTACACTCTACACCCTACACCCTACACGCTACACGCTACACGCTACACTCTACACGCTACACGCTACACCCTACACCCTACACGCTACACGCTACACCCTACACGCTACACCCTACACACTACACTCTACACACTACACGCTACACTCTACACCCTACACTCTACACCCTACACCCTACACGCTACACTCTACATCCTACAAGCTACACCCTACACTACACCCTTATCCCTACACCCTACACGCTACACGCTACACCCTACACCCTACACGCTACACGCTACACCCTACACGCTACACCCTACACGCTACACTCTACACACTACACGCTACACTCTACACCCTACACTCTACACCCTACACCCTACACGCTACACTCTACATCCTACACGCTACACCCTACACTACACCCTTATCCCTACACCCTACACGCTACACGCTACACTCTACACCCTACACGCTACACCCTACACTCTACACCCTACACGCTACATTCTACACCCTACACGCTACACTCTACACCCTACACGCTACACCCTACACTCTACACCCTACACCCTACACGCTACACTCTACACCCTACACGCTACACTCTACACCCTACACGCTACACCCTACACCCTACACGCTACACGCTACACTCTGCACCCTACACGCTACACCTTACACTCTACACCCTACACCCTACACGCTACACGCTAAACGCTACACGCTACACGCTACACTCTACACCCTACACGCTACACCCTACACTCTACACCCTACACCCTACAAGCTTCACTCTACACTCTACACCCTACACGCTACACCCTACACCCTACACGCTACACGCTACACGCTACACTCTACACTCTACACCCTATACGCTACACGCTACACGCTACACCCTACTCCTTACACGCTACACACTACACGCTACACACTACACTCTACACCCTACATTCTACACGCTACACGCTACACGCTACACTCTACACGCTACACGCTACACCCTACACCCTACACGCTACACGCTACACCCTACACGCTACACCCTACACGCTACACTCTACACACTACACGCTACACTCTACACCCTACACTCTACACCCTACACCCTACACGCTACACTCTACACCCTACACGCTACACTCTACACTCTACACCCTACACCCTACATGCTACACGCTACACGCTACACCCTACACTCTACACCCTACACCCTACAAGCTTCACTCTACACTCTGCACCCTACACGCTACACCCTACACCCTACACGCTACACGCTACACTCTACACTCTACACCCTACATGCTACACCCTACACTCTACACCCTACACGCTACACGCTACACTCTGCACCCTACACGCTACACCTTACACTCTACACCCTACACCCTACACGCTACACGCTAAACGCTACACGCTACACGCTACACTCTACACCCTACACGCTACACCCTACACTCTACACCCTACACGCTACATTCTACACCCTACACGCTACACTCTACACCCTACACGCTACACCCTACACTCTACACCCTACACCCTACACGCTACACTCTACACCCTACACGCTACACTCTACACCCTACACGCTACACCCTACACCCTACACGCTACACGCTACACTCTGCACCCTACACGCTACACCTTACACTCTACACCCTACACCCTACACGCTACACGCTAAACGCTACACGCTACACGCTACACTCTACACCCTACACGCTACACCCTACACTCTACACCCTACACCCTACAAGCTTCACTCTACACTCTACACCCTACACGCTACACCCTACACCCTACACGCTACACGCTACACGCTACACTCTACACTCTACACCCTATACGCTACACGCTACACGCTACACCCTACTCCTTACACGCTACACACTACACGCTACACACTACACTCTACACCCTACACCCTACACGCTACACGCTACACGCTACACTCTACACGCTACACGCTACACCCTACACCCTACACGCTACACCCTACACGCTACACCCTACACGCTACACTCTACACACTACACGCTACACTCTACACCCTACACTCTACACCCTACACCCTACACGCTACACTCTACATCCTACACGCTACACCCTACACTACACCCTTATCCCTACACCCTACACGCTACACGCTACACTCTATACCCTACACGCTAAACGCTACACCCAACACCCTACACTCTACACCCTACACCCTACCCGCTACACGCTACACGCTACACTCTACACGCTTCACGCTACACTCTACACCCTACATGCTACACTCTACACGCTACACACTACACTTTACACCCTACACGCTGCAGTCTACACGCTACACGCTACACTCTACACCCTACACGCCACACTCTACACGCTACACGCTTCACCCTACACGCTACACGTTACACTCTACACCCTACACGCTTCACTCTACACCCTACACGCTACACCCTACACTCTACACCGTACACCATACACGCTACACGCTACACTCTACACCCTACACGCTACACTCTACACGCTACACGCTACACGCTACACCTTACACCCTACACGCTACACGTTACACTCTACACCCTACACTCTACACCCTACACGCTACACCCTACACGCTACACGCTAAACGCTACATGCTACACTCTACACCCTACACGCTACACTCTACACGATACACGCTACACTCTAGACCCTACACCCTACATCCTACACGCTACACGCTACACTCTACACTTTACACCCTACTCGCTACGCCCTACACTCTACACCCTACACGCTACACCCTACACCCTACTCGCTACGCCCTACACTCTACACCCTACACGCTACACCCTACACCCTACACGCTACACGCTACACTCTACACCCTACACGCTACACCCTACACTCTACACCATACACCCTACACGCTACACGCTACACGCTACACGCTACACGCTAAACGCTACACGCTACACTCTACACCCTACACGCTACACCCAACACTCTACACCCTACTTGCTACACACTACACTCTACACCATACACGCTACACCCTACACTCTACACCCTACACCCTACACGCTACACGATACACGCTACACGCTAAACTCTACACCCTACACGCTACACCCTACACGCTACACTCTACACTCTACACCCTACACGCTACACCCTACACGCTACACTCTACACTCTACACCCTACACGCTGCACCCTACACTCTACACCCTACACCCTACAAGCTTCACGCTACACTCTACACCGTACACGCTACACCCTACACCCTACACCCTACATGCTATACGCTACACTCTACACCCTACACTCTACACCCTACACTCTACACCCTGCACCCTACACGCTACACGCTACACTCTACACCCTACACTCTACACCCTACACGCTACACCCTACACTCTACACGCTACACACTACACTCTACACCCTACATGCTACAACCTACACTCTACACCCTACACGCTACACGCTACACCCTACACTCTACACCCTACACCCTACAAGCTTCACGCTACACTCTACACCGTACACGCTACACCCTACACTCTACACCATACACACTACACGCTATACTCTACACCCTACACGCTACACCCTACACTCTACACCCTGCTCCCTACACGCTACACGCTACACTCTACACCCTACACGCTACACCCTACACGCTACACCCTACACTCTACAAGCTACACCCTACACCCTACACCCTACACGCTACACGCTACACGATACACGCTACACTCTACACCCTACACGCTACACTCTACACCCTACACCCTACATGCTACACGCTACATGCTACACCCTACACTCTACACCCTACATGCTACACACTACACTCTACACCCTACATTCTACACTCTACACCCTACACGCTACACCCTACACCCTACACTCGTGTAGGGTGTAGGGTGTAGCGTGTAGCTTGTAGCGTGTAGAGTGTAGCATGTAGGGTGTAGAGTGTAGCGTGTAGCGTGTAGTGTGTAGAGTGTAGGGTGTAGAGTGTAGGGTGTAGAGTGTAGCGTGTAGGGTGTAGCGTGTAGGGTGTAGGGTGTAGAGTGTAGGGTGTAGCGTGTAGGGTGTAGAGTGTAGCATGTAGCGTGTAGGGTGTAGCGTGTAGGGTGTAGAGTGTAGCGTGTAGGGAGTAGAGTGTAACGTGTAGCGTGTAGGGTGTAGGGTGTAGCGGGTAGCGTGTAGAGTGTAGCCTGTAGGGTGTAGAGTGTAGCGTGTAGCGTGTAGAGTGTAGGGTGTAGGGTGTAGAGTGTAGCGTGTAGGGTGTAGAGTGTAGCGTGTAGTGTGTAGAGTGTAGCATGTAGGGTGTAGCGTGTAGGGTGTAGAGTGTAGGGTGTAGGGTGTAGAGTGTAGGGTGTAGCGTGTAGTGTGTAGAGTGTAGCGTGTAGCGTGTGGCGTGTAGCGGGTAGGGCGTAGGGTGTAGAGTGCAGGGTGTAGCGTGTAGCGTGCAGGGTGTAGAGTGTAGAGTGTAGAGTGCAGCGTGTAGGGTGTAGCGTGTAGAGTGTAGCATGTGGGGTGTAGGGTGTAGAGTGTAGGGTGTAGCGTGTAGCGTGTATCGTGTAGCGTGTAGAGTGTAGCGTGTAGGGTGTAGAGTGTAGCGTGTAGGGTGTAGGGTGTAGAGTGTAGGGTGTAGGATGTAGAGCGTAGCGTGTAGCGTGTAGGGTGTAGGGTGTAGAGTGTAGGGTGTAGCGTGTAGGGTGTAGAGTGTAGCGTGTAGCGTGTAGCGTGTAGGGTGTAGAATGTAGAATGTAGAGTGTAGGGTGTAGCGTTTAGCGTGTAGCGTGTAGGGTGTAGAGTGTAGAGTGTAGCGTGTAGGGTGTAGAGTGTAGCGTGTAGCGTGTAGGGTGGAGAGTGTAGAGTGTAGGGTGTAGCGTATAGGGTGTAGAGTGTAGCGTGTAGGGTGTAGGGTGTAGGGTGTAGCGTGTAGGGTGTAGAGTGTAGCGTGTAGGGTGTAGGGTGTAGAGTGTAGGGTGTAGCGTGTAGGGTGTAGAGTGTAGCGTGTAGGGTGTAGAGTGTAGCGTGTAGCGTGTAGCGTGTAGAGTGTAGAGTGTAGCATGTGGGGTGTAGGGTGTAGAGTGTAGCGTGTAGGGTGTAGAGTGTAGCGTGTAGCGTGTAGCGTGTAGAGTGTAGCGTGTAGCATGTGGGGTGTAGGGTGTAGAGTGTTGGGTGTAGCGTGTAGGGTGTAGAGTGTAGCGCGTAGGGTGTAGCGTGTAGCGTATAGGGTGTAGGATGTAGAGTGTAGGGTGTAGCGTGTAGAGAGTAGGGTATAGCGTGTAGCGTGTAGGGTCTAGGGTGTAAAGTTTAGTGTAGCGTGTAGAGTGTAGCGTGTATTGTGTAGCTTGTAGCGTGTAGGGTGTAGGGTGTAGGGTGTTGAGTGTAGGGTGTAGCGTATAGGGTGTAGAGTGTAGCGTGTAGAGTGTAGGTTGTAGGGTGTAGCGTGTAGGGTGTAGAGTGTAGCGTTTAGCGTGTAGGGTGTAGAGTGTAGCGTGTAGCGTGTAGGGTGTTGGGTGTAGCGTGTAGGGTGTAGAGTGAAGCGTGTAGGGTGTAGAGTGTAGCGTGTAGCGTGTAGAGTGTAGCGTGTAGCGTGAAGGGTGTAGGGTGTAGAGTGTAGGGTGTAGCGTGTAGGGTGTAGAGTGTAGCGTGTAGGGTGTAGGGTGTGGAGTGTAGGGTGTAGGGTGTAGAGTGTAACGTGTAGTGTGTAGGATGTAGCGTGTTGCGTGTAGCGTGTGTAGTGTAGAGTGTAGGGTGTAGAGTGTAGCATGTAGCGTGTTGCGTGTAGCATGCAGTGTGTAGGGTGCAGAGTGTAGCGTGTAGCGTGTGGAGTGTAGCGTGTAGGGTGTAGGGTGTAGCTTGTAGAGTGTAGCGTGTAGTGTGGTTTGTAGCGTGTAGCGTGTAGGGTGTAGGGTGTAGCGTGTAGGGTGTAGAGTGTAGCGTGTAGGGTGTAGGATGTATCGTGTATCGTGTAGGGTGTAGAGTGTAGCGTTTAGCGTGTAGCGTGTAGGGTGTAGAGTGTAGCGTGTAGCGTGTAGGGTGTAGCGTGTAGGGTGTAGCGTTTAGGGTGTGGAGTGTAGCGTGTAGGGTGTAGGGTGTAGAGTGTAGCGTGTAGCGTGTAGGGTGTAGGGTGTAGAGTGTAGGGTGTAGGGTGTAGCGTGTAGCGTGTAGGGTGTAGAGTGTAGCGTGTAGCGTGTAGCGTGTAGGGTGTAGGGTGTAGAGTGTAGAGTGTAGCGTGTAGGGTGTAGAGTGTAGCGTGTAGCGTGTAGCATGTAGGGTGTAGAGTGAAGAGTGTAGCATGTAGGGTGTAGAGTGTAGCGTGTAGGGTGTAGAGTGTAGCGTATAGCGTGTAGATTGTAGCGTGTAGGGTGTAGCGTGTAGCGGGTAGGGTGTAGAATGTAGAGTGTAGGGTGTATGATGTAGAGTGTAGGGCGTAGAGTGTAGCGTGTAGCGTGTAGAGTGTAGCGTGTAGCGTGTAGCGTGTAGGGTGTAGGGAGTAGGGTGTAGGCTGTAGCGTGTATCGTGTAGCGTGTAGCGTGTAGGGTGTAGGGTGTAGGGTGTTGAGTGTAGTGTATCGTGTAGGGTGTAGAGTGTAGCGTGTATTGTGTAGCTTGTAGCGTGTAGGGTGTAGGGTGTGGGGTGTTGAGTGTAGGGTGTAGCGTATAGGGTGTAGAGTGTAGCGTGTAGAGTGTAGGGTGTAGGGTGTAGCGTGTAGGGTGTAGAGTGTAGCGTTTAGCGTGTAGGGTGTAGAGTGTAGCGTGTAGCGTGTAGGGTGTTGGGTGTAGCGTGTAGGGTGTAGAGTGAAGCGTGTAGGGTGTAGAGTGTAGCGTGTAGCGTGTAGCATGTAGAGTGTAGCGTGTAGCGTGAAGGGTGTAGGGTGTAGAGTGTAGGGTGTAGCGTGTAGGGTGTAGAGTGTAGCGTGTAGGGTGTAGGGTGTGGAGTGTAGGGTGTAGGGTGTAGAGTGTAACGTGTAGGGTGTAGAGTGTAGCGTGTAGCGTGTAGGGTGTTGGGTGTAGGGTGTAGAGTGTAGGGTGTAGCGTGTAGGGTGTACAGTGTAGCGTGTAGGGTGTAGGGTGTAGAGTGTAGAGTGTAGGGTGTAGAATGTAACGTGTAGTGTGTAGGATGTAGCGTGTTGCGTGTAGCGTGTGTAGTGTAGCGTGTAGGTTGTAGAGTGTAGCATGTAGCGTGTTGTGTGTAGCATGCAGCGTGTAGGGTGCAGAGTGTAGCGTGTAGCGTGTGGAGTGTAGCGTGTAGGGTGTAGGGTGTAGCGTGTAGAGTGTAGCGTGTAGTGTGGTTTGTAGCGTGTAGCGTGTAGGGTGTAGCGTGTAGGGTGTAGAGTGTAGCGTGTAGGGTGTAGGATGTATCGTGTATCATGTAGGGTGTAGAGTGTAGCGATTAGCGTGTAGCGTGTAGGGTGTAGAGTGTAGCGTGTAGCGTGTAGGGTGTAGCATGTAGGGTGTAGCGTGTAGGGTGTGGAGTGTAGCGTGTAGGGTGTAGGGTGTAGAGTGTAGCGTGTAGCGTGTAGGGTGTAGGGTGTAGAGTGTAGGGTGTAGGGTGTAGCGTGTAGCGTGTAGGGTGTAGAGTGTAGCGTGTAGCGTGTAGCGTGTAGGGTGTAGAGTGAAGGGTGTAGCATGTAGGGTGTAGAGTGTAGCGTGTAGGGTGTAGAGTGTAGCGTATAGCGTGTAGATTGTAGCGTGTAGGGTGTAGCGTGTAGCGGGTAGGGTGTAGAATGTAGAGTGTAGGGTGTATGATGTAGAGTGTAGGGCGTAGAGTGTAGCGTGTAGAGTGTAGCGTGTAGCGTGTAGGGTGTAGGGTGTAGAGTGTAGGGTGTAGCGTGTAGCGTGTAGCGTGTAGGGAGTAGGGTGTAGGCTGTAGCGTGTACCATATAGCGTGTAGCGTGTAGCGTGTAGGGTGTAGAGTGTAGAGTGTAGCATGTAGCGTGTAGCGTGTAGGGTGTAGTGTGTAGGGTGTAGCGTGTAGGGTGTAGCGTGTAGGGTGTAGAGTTTAGCGTGTAGCGTGTATCGTGTAGAGTGTAGGGTATAGCGTGTAGCGGGTAGGGTGTAGAATATAGAGTGTAGGGTCTATGATGTAGAGTGTAGGGTGTAGAGTGTAGCGTGTAGCGTGTAGAGTGTAGCGTGTAGCGTGTAGCGTGTAGGGTGTAGGGTGTAGAGTTTAGGGTGTAGCGTGTAGCGTGTAGGGAGTAGGGTGTAGGCTGTAGCGTGTAGCATATAGCGTGTAGCGTGTAGCGTGTTGGGTGTAGAGTGTAGAGTGTAGCATGTAGCGTGTAGCGTGTAGGGTGTAGTGTGTAGGGTGTAGCGTGTAGGGTGTAGCGTGTAGGATGTAGAGTTTAGCGTGTAGCGTGTATCGTGTAGCGTGTAGGGTGTAGGGTGTAGAGTGTAAGGTGTAGCGTGTAGGGTGTAGAGTGTAGCGTGTAGCGTGTAGCGTGTAGCGTGTAGAATGTAGCGTGTAGCGTGTAGGGAGTAGGGTGTAGTGTGTAGAGTGTAGCGTGTAGCGTGTAGTGTGTAGCGTGTAGCGTGTAGGGTGTAGCATGTAGGGTGTAGAGTGTAGCATGTAGCGTGTAGGGTGTAGGGTGTAGAGTGTAGCGTGTAGCATGTAGGGTGTAGGGTGTAGGGTCTAGTGTAGCGTGTATCGATTAGCGTGTAGGGTGTAGGGTGTAAGGTGTTGAGTGTAGGGTGTAGCGTATAGGGTGTAGAGTGTAGCGTGTAGGGTGTAGGGTGTAGAGTGTAGGGTGTAGCGTGTAGCGTGTATCGTGTAGCGTGTAGGGTGTAGGGTGTAGAGTGTAGGGTGTAGCGTGTAGGGTGTAGAGTGTAGCGTGTAGCGTGTAGAATGTAGCGTGTAGCGTGTAGGGTGTAGGGTGTAGAGTGTAGGGTGTAGCGTGCAGGGTGTAGAGTGTAGCGTGTAGCGTGTAGCGTGTAGGGTGTAGAGTGTAGGGTGTAGCGTGTAGGGTGTAGAGTGTAGCGTGTAGCGTGTAGCATGTAGGGTGTAGAGTGAAGGGTGTAGCATGTAGGGTGTAGAGTGTAGCGTGTAGGGTGTAGAGTGTAGCGTGTAGGGTGTACCGTGTAGCGGGTAGGGTGTAGAATGTAGAGTGTAGGGTGTATGATGTAGAGTGTAGGGTGTAGAGTGTAGCGTGTAGGGTGTAGGGTGTAGAGTGTACGGTGTAGGGAGTAAGGTGTAGGCTGTAGCGTGTAGCATATAGCGTGTAGCGTGTAGCGTGTAGGGTGTAGAGTGTAGAGTGTAGCATGTAGCGTGTAGCGTGTAGGGTGTAGTGTGTAGGGTGTAGCGTGTAGGGTGTAGCGTGTAGGATGTAGAGTTCAGCGTGTAGCGTGTAGCGTGTAGGGTGTAGCGTGTAGGGTGTAGAGTGTAGCGTGTAGCGTGTAGCGTGTAGAATGTAGCGTGTAGCGTGTAGGGAGTAGGGTGTAGGGTGTAGCGTGTAGAGTGTAGCGTGTAGCATGTAGGGTGTAGAGTGTAGCATGTAGCGTGTAGGGTGTAGGGTGTAGAGTGTAGTGTGTAGGGTGTAGGGTGTAGGGTCTAGAGTGTAGCGTGTATCGTGTAGCGTGTAGGGTGTAGGGTGTAGGGTGTTGAGTGTAGGGTGTAGCGTATAGGGTGTAGAGTGTAGCGTGTAGGGTGTAGGGTGTAGAGTGTAGGGTGTAGCGTGTAGCGTGTAGCGTGTAGCGTGTAGGGTGTAGGGTGTAGAGTGTAGGGTGTAGCGTGCAGGGTGTAGAGTGTAGCGTGTAGCGTGTAGGGTGTAGGGTGTAGAGTGTAGGGTGTAGCGTGTAGGGTGTAGAGTGTAGCGTGTAGCGTGTAGCATGTAGGGTGTAGAGTGTAGCGCGTAGGGTGTAGCGTATAGGGTGTAGGATGTAGAGTGTAGGGTGTAGCGTGTAGAGAGTAGGGTATAGCGTGTAGCGTGTAGGGTCTAGGGTGTAAAGTTTAGTGTAGCGTGTAGAGTGTAGCGTGTATTGTGTAGCTTGTAGCGTGTAGGGTGTAGGGTGTAGGGTGTTGAGTGTAGGGTGTAGCGTATAGGGTGTAGAGTGTAGCGTGTAGAGTGTAGGTTGTAGGGTGTAGCGTGTAGGGTGTAGAGTGTAGCGTTTAGCGTGTAGGGTGTAGAGTGTAGCGTGTAGCGTGTAGGGTGTTGGGTGTAGCGTGTAGGGTGTAGAGTGAAGCGTGTAGGGTGTAGAGTGTAGCGTGTAGCGTGTAGAGTGTAGCGTGTAGCGTGAAGGGTGTAGGGTGTAGAGTGTAGGGTGTAGCGTGTAGGGTGTAGAGTGTAGCGTGTAGGGTGTAGGGTGTGGAGTGTAGGGTGTAGGGTGTAGAGTGTAACGTGTAGTGTGTAGGATGTAGCGTGTTGCGTGTAGCGTGTGTAGTGTAGAGTGTAGGGTGTAGAGTGTAGCATGTAGCGTGTTGCGTGTAGCATGCAGCGTGTAGGGTGCAGAGTGTAGCGTGTAGCGTGTGGAGTGTAGCGTGTAGGGTGTAGCTTGTAGAGTGTAGCGTGTAGTGTGGTTTGTAGCGTGTAGCGTGTAGGGTGTAGGGTGTAGCGTGTAGGGTGTAGAGTGTAGAGTGTAGGGTGTAGGATGTATCGTGTATCGTGTAGGGTGTAGAGTGTAGCGTTTAGCGTGTAGCGTGTAGGGTGTAGAGTAGTGTTGAGCATTCCGATGCTGCAAGTATCGGGTATCGGCCGATACTTGCTGTATCGGAATTCCGATACCGGGATTCCGATACTCTTGTGGTATCGGGTATCGGGTATCGGAACAACATTTTATTTTAATTCTCTCTTTTACACATTTTAACATTGTTAAAATGTGTAAAAGAGAGAATTAAAATAAAAAATATCGCTATACTCACCTGTCCGACGCAGCCGGGACCTCAGCGCAGGAACCGGCAGCGTTGTTTGTTTAAAATTCCCGCTTTTACATGGTTACGCGAAGTCCCGGCTTGTGATTGGTCAGGGCGGCCATGTTGCCGGGCCGCGGACCAATCACAGCAAGCCGTGACGAAAATACGTCACGGCTTGCTGTGATTGGTCCGCGTCCCGGCAACATGGCCGCCATTAACCAATCACAAGCCGTGACGTCACGGGAGGCTGGAAACGCGCTCATTTTAAAAAGGGCGCGTGTCCAGCCTCCCGTGACGTCACGGCTTGTGATTGGTTGCGTCGCGGTCAACCAATCACAAGCCGGGAGGCTGGACACGCGCCCATTTCAAAATGAGCGCGTCCAGCCTCCCGGCTTGTGATTGGTTGATCGCGGCGCAACCAATCACAAGCCGTGACGTCACGGGAGGCTGGACACGCGCCCATTTCAAAATGAGCGCGTCCAGCCTCCCGGCTTGTGATTGGTTGATCGCGGCGCAACCAATCACAAGCCGTGACGTCACGGGAGGCTGGACACGCGCCCATTTTAAAATGAGCGCGTGTCCAGCCTCCCGTGACGTCCCGGCTTGTGATTGGTCAGGGCGGCCATATTGCCGGGACGCGGACCAATCACAGCAAGCCGTGACGTAATTTCGTCACGGCTTGCTGTGATTGGTCCGCGTCCCGGCAACATGGCCGACCTGACCAATCACAAGCCGGGAATTCACGTAACCAAGTAATAGCGCGATTTTTAAACAAACAACGCTGCCGGTTCCCTCGCTGAAGTCCCGGCTGCGTCGGACAGGTGAGTATAGCGATATTTTTTATTTTAATTCTTTCTTTTACACATTTATATGGTTCCCAGGGCCTGAAGGAGAGTTTCCTCTCCTTCAGACCCTGGGAACCATCAGGGATACCGTCCGATACATGAGTCCCATTGACTTGTATTGGTATCGGGTATCGGTATCGGATTGGATTCCGATACTGTGACGGTATCGGCCGATACTTTCCGATACCGATACTTTCAAGTATCGGACGGTATCGCTCAACACTAGTGTAGAGTGTAGCGTGTAGCGTGTAGGGTGTAGCGTGTAGGGTGTAGCGTTTAGGGTGTGGAGTGTAGCGTGTAGGGTGTAGGGTGTAGAGTGTAGCGTGTAGCGTGTAGGGTGTAGGGTGTAGAGTGTAGGGTGTAGGGTGTAGCGTGTAGCGTGTAGGGTGTAGAGTGTAGCGTGTAGCGTGTAGCGTGTAGGGTGTAGGGTGTAGAGTGTAGCGTGTAGCGTGTAGCATGTAGGGTGTAGAGTGAAGGGTGTAGCATGTAGGGTGTAGAGTGTAGCGTGTAGGGTGTAGAGTGTAGCGTATAGCGTGTAGATTGTAGCGTGTAGGGTGTAGCGTGTAGCGGGTAGGGTGTAGAATGTAGAGTGTAGGGTGTATGATGTAGAGTGTAGGGCGTAGAGTGTAGCGTGTAGCGTGTAGAGTGTAGCGTGTAGCGTGTAGGGTGTAGGGAGTAGGGTGTAGGCTGTAGCGTGTATCGTGTAGCGTGTAGCGTGTAGGGTGTAGGGTGTAGGGTGTTGAGTGTAGTGTATCGTG
Source organism: Ranitomeya variabilis (assembly GCF_051348905.1). Classification (NCBI taxonomy): domain Eukaryota; kingdom Metazoa; phylum Chordata; class Amphibia; order Anura; family Dendrobatidae; genus Ranitomeya; species Ranitomeya variabilis. The sequence continues at coordinate 215,855 of NW_027508191.1, read as the reverse complement.
TAGGGTGTAGAGTGTAGCGTGTATTGTGTAGCTTGTAGCGTGTAGGGTGTAGGGTGTGGGGTGTTGAGTGTAGGGTGTAGCGTATAGGGTGTAGAGTGTAGCGTGTAGAGTGTAGGGTGTAGGGTGTAGCGTGTAGGGTGTAGAGTGTAGCGTTTAGCGTGTAGGGTGTAGAGTGTAGCGTGTAGCGTGTAGGGTGTTGGGTGTAGCGTGTAGGGTGTAGAGTGAAGCGTGTAGGGTGTAGAGTGTAGCGTGTAGCGTGTAGAGTGTAGCGTGTAGCGTGAAGGGTGTAGGGTGTAGAGTGTAGGGTGTAGCGTGTAGGGTGTAGAGTGTAGCGTGTAGGGTGTAGGGTGTGGAGTGTAGGGTGTAGAGTGTAACGTGTAGGGTGTAGAGTGTAGTGTGTAGCGTGTAGGGTGTTGGGTGTAGGGTGTAGAGTGTAGGGTGTAGCGTGTAGGGTGTAGAGTGTAGCGTGTAGGGTGTAGGGTGTAGAGTGTAGAGTGTAGGGTGTAGAATGTAACGTGTAGTGTGTAGGATGTAGCGTGTTGCGTGTAGCGTGTGTAGTGTAGCGTGTAGGTTGTAGAGTGTAGCATGTAGCGTGTTGCGTGTAGCATGCAGCGTGTAGGGTGCAGAGTGTAGCGTGTAGCGTGTGGAGTGTAGCGTGTAGGGTGTAGGGTGTAGGGTGTAGCGTGTAGAGTGTAGCGTGTAGTGTGGTTTGTAGCGTGTAGCGTGTAGGGTGTAGGGTGTAGCGTGTAGGGTGTAGAGTGTAGCGTGTAGGGTGTAGGATGTATTGTGTATCGTGTAGGGTGTAGAGTGTAGCGATTAGCGTGTAGCGTGTAGGGTGTAGAGTGTAGCGTGTAGCGTGTAGGGTGTAGCATGTAGGGTGTAGCGTGTAGGGTGTGGAGTGTAGCGTGTAGGGTGTAGGGTGTAGAGTGTAGCGTGTAGCGTGTAGGGTGTAGGGTGTAGAGTGTAGGGTGTAGGGTGTAGCGTGTAGCGTGTAGGGTGTAGAGTGTAGCGTGTAGCGTGTAGCGTGTAGGGTGTAGGGTGTAGAGTGTAGGGTGTAGCGTGTAGGGTGTAGAGTGTAGCGTGTAGGGTGTAGAGTGTAGCGTATAGCGTGTAGATTGTAGCGTGTAGGGTGTAGCGTGTAGCGGGTAGGCTGTAGAATGTAGAGTGTAGGGTGTATGATGTAGAGTGTAGGGCGTAGAGTGTAGCGTGTAGAGTGTAGCGTGTAGCGTGTAGGGTGTAGGGTGTAGAGTGTAGGGTGTAGCGTGTAGCGTGTAGCGTGTAGGGAGTAGGGTGTAGGCTGTAGCGTGTACCATATAGCGTGTAGCGTGTAGCGTGTAGGGTGTAGAGTGTAGAGTGTAGCATGTAGCGTGTAGCGTGTAGGGTGTAGTGTGTAGGGTGTAGCGTGTAGGGTGTAGCGTGTAGGGTGTAGAGTTTAGCGTGTAGCGTGTATCGTGTAGAGTGTAGGGTATAGCGTGTAGCGGGTAGGGTGTAGAATATAGAGTGTAGGGTCTATGATGTAGAGTGTAGGGTGTAGAGTGTAGCGTGTAGCGTGTAGAGTGTAGCGTGTAGCGTGTAGCGTGTAGGGTGTAGGGTGTAGAGTTTAGGGTGTAGCGTGTAGCGTGTAGGGAGTAGGATGTAGGCTGTAGCGTGTAGCATATAGCGTGTAGCGTGTAGCGTGTTGGGTGTAGAGTAGGGTTGAGCGAAACGGGTCGATCATTTTCAAAAGTCGCCGACTTTTGGCTAAGTCGGCGTCTCATGAAACCCGATCCGACCCCTGTGCTTGTCGGCCATGCGGTACGCGACTTTCGCGCCAAAGTCGCGTTTCAATGACGCGAAAAGCGCCATTTCTCAGCCAATGAAGGTGAACGCAGAGTGTGGGCAGCGTGATGACATAGATCCTGGTCCCCACCATCTTAGAGAAGGGCATTGCAGTGATTGGCTTGCTGTCTGCGGCGTCACAGGGGCTATAAAGGGGCGTTCCCGCCGACCGCCATCTTACTGCTGCTGATCTGAGCTTAGGGACAGGTTGCTGCCGCTTCATCAGAAGCAGGGAGAGCGTTAGGCAGGGTCCACTAACCACCAAACCGCTTGTGCTGCAGCGATTTCCACTGTCCAACACCACCTTCGGTGTGCAGGAACAGTGGAAGCTATTTTTTTTTTTTTTTCCCCTCAGCGCTGTAGCTCATTGGGCTGCCCTAGAAGGCTCCGTGATAGCTGTATTGCTGTGTGTACGCCACTGTGGAAACCAACTGCTTTTTTCAAAGCACATATCCTCTTGTTCCTTCCTTTCTGCACAGCTATCTTTTTTGTTTGTCCACACTTTTTATTTAATTTGTGCATCAGTCCACTCCTATTGCTGCCTGCCATACCTGGCTTACATTACTGCAGGGAGATAGTAATTGTAGGACAGTTTTTTTTTTTTTTTTGTTTTTTTTTTGGGGGAGATTAAGATTGGCATTTCTGCTACAGTGCCATCCCTGTGTGTGCCATCTCTCACTGAGTGGGCCATAGAAAGCCTATTTATTTTTTCCGTGATTTGTGTTCTAAAATCTACCTCAACACAGAAACACTACATCAATCAGTGGGAGAAAAATATTGGCCTCAGTCAGGGCTTGTGTGCCACTGCTGTGTGTGCGCTATCTCTCATTCAGTGGGCTATAGCAAGCCTATATTTTTTTTTTTTTTTTTTTTTTAATATTATTTGGTTTCAAAAGTCTCCCTGAAAAAAAAAAAAAACCTAAAAAAACAGTGGGAGAGTAATATTGCCCTTTCAGCTTGTGTGCCAGTCTTGACTCCTGGGTGTGCCACCTCTCTCCCTCTCATTCAGTGGGCCATAGAAAGCCTATTTATTTTTTTTTTTAAATATTATTGGGTTTCTAAAGTCTCCCTGAAAAAAACAAAAAATACATAAAAAAACAGTGGGAGAGTAATATTGCCCTTTCAGCTTGTGTGCCAGTCTTGACTCCTGGGTGTGCCACCTCTCTCCCTCTCATTCAGTGGGCCATAGAAAGCCTTTTTTTTTTTTGGTTTTTTTAATATTATTTGGTTTCTAAAGTCTCCCTGAAAAAAACAAAAAAAAACATAAAAAACAGTGGGAGAGTAATATTGCCCTTTCAGCTTGTGCGCCAGTCTTGACTCCTGGTTGTGCCACCTCTCTCTCTCTAATTGTGGGCCATAGAAAGCCTTTTTTTTTTTTTAAAATATTATTGGGTTTCTAAAGTCTCCCTGAAAAAACAAAAAATACATAAAAAAACAGTGGGAGAGTAATATTGCCCTTTCAGCTTGTGTGCCAGTCTTGACTCCTGGGTGTGCCACCTCTCTCCCTTTCATTCAGTGGGCCATAGAAAGCCTATTTATTTTTTCCGTGATTTGTGTTCTAAATTCTACCTCAACACAAAAACACTACATCAATCAGTGGGAGAAAAATATTGGCCTCAGTCAGGGCTTGTGTGCCACTGCTGTGTGTGCTATCTCTCATTCAGTGGGCTATAGCAAGCCTATTTTTTTTTTTTTAATATTATTTGGTTTCTAAAGTCTCCCTGAAAAAAAAAAAAAACCTAAAAAAACAGTGGGAGAGTAATATTGCCCTTTCAGCTTGTGTGCCAGTCTTGACTCCTGGGTGTGCCACCTCTCTCCCTCTCATTCAGTGGGCCATAGAAAGCCTATTTATTTTTTTTTTTAAATATTATTGGGTTTCTAAAGTCTCCCTGAAAAAACAAAAAATACATAAAAAAACAGTGGGAGAGTAATATTGCCCTTTCAGCTTGTGTGCCAGTCTTGACTCCTGGGTGTGCCACCTCTCTCCCTTTCATTCAGTGGGCCATAGAAAGCCTATTTTTTTTTTTTTTAATATTATTTGGTTTCTAATTCTCCCTGAAAAAAAAAAAAAAACCTAAAAAAACAGTGGGAGAGTAATATTGCCCTTTCAGCTTGTGTGCCAGTCTTGACTCCTGGGTGTGCCACCTCTCTCCCTCTCATTCAGTGGGCCATAGAAAGCCTATTTATTTTTTTTTAAAAATATTATTGGGTTTCTAAAGTCTCCCTGAAAAAACAAAAAATACATAAAAAAACAGTGGGAGAGTAATATTGCCCTTTCAGCTTGTGTGCCAGTCTTGACTCCTGGGTGTGCCACCTCTCTCCCTTTCATTCAGTGGGCCATAGAAAGCCTATTTTTTTTTTTTTAATATTATTTGGTTTCTAATTCTCCCTGAAAAAAAAAAAAAATACATAAAAAAACAGTGGGAGAGTAATATTGCCCTTTCAGCTTGTGCGCCAGTCTTGACTCCTGGTTGTGCCACCTCTCTCTCTCTAATTGTGGGCCATAGAAAGCCTTTTTTTTTTTTTTAAATATTATTGGGTTTCTAAAGTCTCCCTGAAAAAACAAAAAATACATAAAAAAACAGTGGGAGAGTAATATTGCCCTTTCAGCTTGTGTGCCAGTCTTGACTCCTGGGTGTGCCACCTCTCTCCCTTTCATTCAGTGGGCCATAGAAAGCCTATTTATTTTTTCCGTGATTTGTGTTCTAAAATCTACCTCAACACAAAAACACTACATCAATCAGTGGGAGAAAAATATTGGCCTCAGTCAGGGCTTGTGTGCCACTGCTGTGTGTGCTATCTCTCATTCAGTGGGCTATAGCAAGCCTATTTTTTTTTTTTTTTTTTTTTTTTTTAATATTATTTGGTTTCTAAAGTCTCCCTGAAAAAAAAAAAAAACCTAAAAAAACAGTGGGAGAGTAATATTGCCCTTTCAGCTTGTGTGCCAGTCTTGACTCCTGGGTGTGCCACCTCTCTCCCTCTCATTCAGTGGGCCATAGAAAGCCTATTTTTTTTTTTTTTTAAATATTATTGGGTTTCTAAAGTCTCCCTGAAAAAACAAAAAATACATAAAAAAACAGTGGGAGAGTAATATTGCCCTTTCAGCTTGTGTGCCAGTCTTGACTCCTGGGTGTGCCACCTCTCTCCCTTTCATTCAGTGGGCCATAGAAAGCCTATTTTTTTTTTTTTTAATATTATTTGGTTTCTAATTCTCCCTGAAAAAAAAAAAAAAACCTAAAAAAACAGTGGGAGAGTAATATTGCCCTTTCAGCTTGTGTGCCAGTCTTGACTCCTGGGTGTGCCACCTCTCTCCCTCTCATTCAGTGGGCCATAGAAAGCCTATTTATTTTTTTTTAAAAATATTATTGGGTTTCTAAAGTCTCCCTGAAAAAACAAAAAATACATAAAAAAACAGTGGGAGAGTAATATTGCCCTTTCAGCTTGTGTGCCAGTCTTGACTCCTGGGTGTGCCACCTCTCTCCCTCTCATTCAGTGGGCCATAGAAAGCCTTTTTTTTTTTTGGTTTTTTTAATATTATTTGGTTTCTAAAGTCTCCCTGAAAAAAACAAAAAAAACATAAAAAACAGTGGGAGAGTAATATTGCCCTTTCAGCTTGTGCGCCAGTCTTGACTCCTGGTTGTGCCACCTCTCTCTCTCTAATTGTGGGCCATAGAAAGCCTTTTTTTTTTTTTTTTTTAATATTATTTGGTTTCTAAAGTCTCCCTGAGAAAAAAAAATAAATAAATTAGGTGGGAGATTAATATTGACATTAGTGCTTGAGTGACAGTCCTGCGTGTGTGTCATCTCTGTGATTTTGTGCCACAGAAAACAGAGTGTGTAACATTGTGCCTGATTTTCCTTGTGGTCTCACCAACCTGTTAAGGGATATTGAAATCATACTGAAGTTATAGCTCACCGTGTAAGTTGTTTGATAGCAACAAATAAAGTTACTTTGGTTAAGATTTTAAAACAATGAGGAAGTCTGGTGCAAGAGGTCGTCGTGGGCGTTCATTGTCAGCTGGTAATGATGGTAGTGGTAGTGGAGCATCAGGTGGTCGTGGGGATAAAAATATTCCACCTAAGTCTGGAGCTGTGGAGCCAGTTTCGTCGTCAGGCTACACAAGGCCTCGAACGCTCTCTTTTCTGGGAGTAGGAAAACCGCTTTTAAAGGCGGAGCAGCAACAGCAAGTTTTGGCTTACATTGCAGACTCAGCCTCTAGCTCTTTTGCCTCCTCTTCCGAAACTGGTAAATGTAAAAGCAGCGCGTCGCTTGTGGATGTTCACGGTCAGGGACAAGTCGCTTCCTTGTCCTCCTCAGCAAAAACTACAACAAGAGAGAAGGATGCAGCAGGCGACACAACGGGTCACTCCATGGAGCTCTTTACACATACCGTCCCTGGCTTAGAAAGTGAAACATTTAACAGGCCATGCCCATTACAAGTATATTCTGACATGGAGTGCACTGATGCACAGCCACAGCCAGAGTACTATGCTGCTCCTTTGACTCAGACCACCACATTGCCCTCTCAGGGTACAGATCCACAATCAGACCCTGATGAGACTATGTTGCCCCGCCACGAACGCTATACCACCGACCGACACAGTGACACAGACGAAGTTGCACACGAGCTCGAAGAGGAGGTAATAGATGACCCAGTTATTGACCCCGATTGGCAGCCATTGGGGGAACAGGGTGCAGGCGGCAGTAGTTCAGAAGCGGAGGTGGAGGAGGGGCCGCAGCAGGCATCAACATCGCAACAGGTTCCATCTGCCGGGCCCGTATCTGGACCAAAACGCGTGTCAAAGCCAAAACCTGTTGGAGCACAGCGTTGCCATCCGGTTAAAGCTCAGTCTGCAATCCCTGAAAAGGGATCAGAGTCTAGGAAGAGTGCAGTCTGGCATTTTTTTAAACAACATCCAACTGATCAGCGCAAAGTCATCTGTCAAAAATGTTCAACTAGCTTAAGCAGAGGTCAGAATCTGAAAAGTCTAAATACTAGTTGCATGCATAGACACTTAACCACCATGCATTCTCAAGCCTGGACTAACTACCAAACGTCCCTCAAGGTTGTAGCACCCTCGGCCAATGAAGCTAGTCAGCAACGCAACATCCCTTCCGTCACTGTAAGGCCACCATTTTCCGCACCACCGGCAGTATCTGTGCAGGTTTCTTTGCCAGCCAAAAGCAGTCAGGGTCAGGGAATCACCAGTTTTGTAGGAGGAAATATTGCATGTAGGGCACCGGCGGAAACAATACCGTCTCCAACCGTCTCTCAGTCTGCCATGTCCACCGGCACACCCGAAAGTTCCACGATCTACAGCTCTCCAGTCCAGCTCACCCTACATGAGACTCTGGTTAGAAAAAGGAAGTACTTATCCTCGCATCCGCGTACACAGGGTTTTAACGCCCACATAGCTAGACTAATCTCGTTAGAGATGATGCCCTACCGGTTAGTTGAAAGCGAAGCTTTCAAAGCCCTGATGGAGTACGCTGAACCACGATACGAGCTACCCAGTCGACACTTTTTTTCCAGAAAAGCCATCCCAGCCCTGCACCAGCATGTTAAACAGCGCATCGTCCATGCACTCAGGCAATCTGTGAGTACAAAGGTGCACCTGACTACAGATGCATGGACCAGTAGGCATGGCCAGGGACGTTATGTGTCCATCACGGCACACTGGGTGAATGTGGTGGATGCAGGGTCCACAGGCGACATCAATTTAGGGACAGTTGTGCCTAGCCCACGGTCTAGGAAACAGTTGGCTGTAGGCGTTCGCACCCCCTCCTCCTCCTCCTCGTCCTCCTGCAGAAGCTACAGCTCTTCCACAGAACGCAGTCGGCCAACCACTCCATCGGCAGATGACACTGTTGCACACCAGTTGTCCCATTATGGGCCAGCTACTGCCAAGCGTCAGCAGGCTGTATTGGCTATGAAGTGTTTGGGCGACAACAGACACACCGCGGAAGTTCTGTCCGAGTTCTTGCAACAAGAAACGCAGTCGTGGCTGGGCACAGTAGATCTTGAGGCAGGCAAGGTAGTGAGTGATAACGGAAGGAATTTCATGGCTGCCATCTCCCTTTCCCAACTGAAACACATTCCTTGCCTGGCTCACACCTTAAACCTGGTGGTGCAGTGCTTATTGAAAACTTATCCTGGGTTCTCCGACCTGCTCCTCAAAGTGCGTGCACTTTGCTCACATATCCGACGTTCGCCTGTACACGCCAGCCGTATGCAGACCTATCAGCGGTCTTTGAACCTTCCCCAGCATCGCCTAATCATAGACGTTGCAACAAGGTGGAACTCAACACTGCACATGCTTCAGAGACTGTGCGAACAGAGGCGTGCTGTTATTTATTTGTGGGAGGATACACGGGCAGGCAGTAGGATGGCAGACATGGAGTTGTCAGGTGTGCAGTGGTCGAAGATACAAGACATGTGTCAAGTCCTTCAGTGTTTTGAGGAATGCACACGGCTGGTTAGTGCAGACAACGCCGTAATAAGCATGAGCATCCCCCTAATGCGTCTGCTGATGCAAAGTTTGACGCACATAAAGGAGCAGGCGTCTGCACCAGAGGAAGAGGGAAGCCTTGATGACAGTCAGCCATTGTCTGGTCAGGGCAGTGTACAGGACGAGGTAGCGGGCGAAGAGGAGGTGGAGGACGAGGAGGATGATGGGGATGAGTATATTTTTAATGCGGAAACTTTCACGGGGGCACAGGAAATTGGTTGCGTGTCACGGCCGGGTTCTGGTTTTTTGAGGGACACAAGTGACGTAGATTTGCCTGCAACTGCCCCTCAACCAATCACAACCGGAGATTTGACAAGTGGAACTTTGGCCCACATGGCGGATTATGCCTTACGTATCCTACAAAGGGACACACGCATTACGAAAATGATGAACGATGACGATTACTGGTTGGCCTGCCTCCTTGATCCACGCTATAAAGGCAAATTGCAAAATATTATGCCACATGAGAACTTGGAACTAATATTAGCAACCAAACAATCAACTCTTGTTGACCGTTTGCTTCAGGCATTCCCAGCACACAGCGCACGTGATCGTTCTCACACGAGCTCCAGGGGGCAGCAGACTAGGAGTGTTAGGGGTGCACACATCAGAAGTGGCGTTGGACAGAGGGGTTTTCTGACCAGGTTGTGGAGTGATTTTGCTATGACCGCAGACAGGACAGGTACTGCTGCATCAATTGAAAGTGACAGGAGACAACATTTGTCCAGTATGGTTACTAACTATTTTTCATCCCTTATCGATGTTCTCCCTCAACCGTCATTCCCATTTGATTACTGGGCCTCCAAATTAGACACCTGGCCAGAATTGGCAGAATATGCATTGCAGGAGCTTGCTTGCCCGGCAGCAAGTGTCCTATCAGAAAGAGTATTCAGTGCTGCAGGGTCAATATTAACCGAAAAAAGGACTCGTCTGGCTACCCAAAATGTTGACGATCTAACATTCATTAAAATGAACCACAACTGGATTTCAAAATCTTTTGCCCCACCTTGCCCGGCCGACACCTAGCTTTCCTATGAAAAGCTCTTGCCTGTGAATTACTTTTCTAATGTCTAATTTGCTGCTGCAGATTGTACAGCATACGACATGTTTACACCTCCCTAAATGGCCAAACTCCCCACACGGGGCCGTGGTATCGCGACTTGGCGCAAGCACCCGTGAGACTGCTGTTTGTCTGAAGAGGTGGGTGTGCTCGCTTTTGGTTGACGGCATTGCTACTGGGTCCCTCATAGTACAATGTAGTGTCTCTGGCGGTGGTGGTGCGCACCCAACGTCAGACACACCGTTGTAACATGAGTGGCCCTGGGGCGGTCCCGCCGGCCTCAAGAGAGTTCCCCCCTACCCCAGCTCAAACTGGGCTCTACTACGTGCAAAATTATGTCGCACAGCTCCACCAATCTTTAGTCTATTCGCTGACATCATTCAATGTCTGGCACTGACAATACAAATTTGTAGACATCTATGATGCAACTTAAAGTAGTCTGTGTCTGTGTCCTATATTGGCACCATTAAATAGTTACTGCCAAATTACTATGTCAGAAACACAGCAGATGAGCCCACCCCTGTACCTAAGTATGCCATCTTTTTTTTTGTTTTGGTTGTTTTGCGAGACATTAACATCTATTTATATTTTGGGAGTACTGGGACAGACACTCCTTGCACTACTCCTCCACTCAGCACCAAGCTGCCTGCCCGTGTATCCATGTAACCGCTGTAAAACTGCCATGAGCCTATTGTTTGTTATTTTAGGCCTTTGATAGCCTGTCTGCGGTCCCTACTCCTCCACTGACCACCAAGCTGCCTGCCCGTGTATCCATGTAACCGCTGTAAAACTGCCATGAGCCTATTGTTTGTTATTTTAGGCCTTTGAAGCCTTTCTGCGCTCCCTCCTTCCACTAGTCCTCCACTGACCAGACCACTGCTGCCCGTGTACCCCTGGAACCAATTTTAAAGTGCCTACAGCCAGCCCATTTTATTGTGTTAGGCCTTCGAAGCCTGTCTGCGGTCCCTCCTTCCACTAGGCCTCCACTGACCAGACCACTGCTGCCCGTGTACCCCTGGAACCAATTTTAAAGTGCCTACAGCCAGCCCATTTTATTGTGTTAGGCCTTCGAAGCCTGTCTGCGGTCCATACTTTAAATACTCCTCCACTCAGCACCAAGCTGCCTGCCCGTGTATCCATGTAACCGCTGTAAAACTGCCATGAGCCTATTGTTTGTTATGTTAGGCCTTTGATAGCCTGTCTGCGGTCCCTACTTTAAATACTCCTCCACTCACCACCACCAAGCTGCCTGCCCGTGTATCCATGTAACCGCTGTGAAACTGCCATGAGCCTATTGTTTGTTATTTTAGGCCTTTGATAGCCTGTCTGCGGTCCCTACTTTAAATACTCCTCCACTCACCACCAAGCTGCCTGCCCGTGTATCCATGTAACCGCTGTAAAACTGCCATGAGCCTATTGTTTGTTATTTTAGGCCTTTGATAGCCTGTCTGCGGTCCCTACTTTAAATACTCCTCCACTCATCACCAGCTGCCTGCCCGTGTATCCATGTAACCGCTGTAAAACTGCCATGAGCCTATTGTTTGTTATTTTAGGCCTTTGATAGCCTGTCTGCGGTCCCTACTTTAAATACTCCTCCACTGACCACCAAGCTGCCTGCCCGTGTATCCATGTAACCGCTGTAAAACTGCCATGAGCCTATTGTTTGTTATGTTAGGCCTTTGATAGCCTGTCTGCGGTCCTTACTTTAAATACTCCTCCACTCACCACCTAGCTGCCTGTGTATCCATGTAACCGATGTAAAACTGCCATGACTGCCTACTGTTTGTTATTTTAGGCCTTTGATAGCCTGTCTGCGGCCCCTACTTGCAATACTCCTCCACTGACCACAATGCTGCCTGGAGTGCCTGCCTGTGTATCCATGTAACCGATGTAAAACTGCCATGACTGCCTACTGTTTGTTATTTTAGGCCTTTGATAGCCTGTCTGCGGCCCCTACTTGCAATACTCCTCCACTGAGCACAATGCTGCCTGGAGTGCCTGCCTGTGTATCCATGTAACCGATGTAAAACTGCCATGACTGCCTACTGTTTGTTATTTTAGGCCTTTGATAGCCTGTCTGCGGCCCCTACTTGCAATACTCCTCCACTGAGCACAATGCTGCCTGGAGTGCCTGCCTGTGTATCCATGTAACCGATGTAAAACTGCCATGACTGCCTACTGTTTGTTATTTTAGGCCTTTGATAGCCTGTCTGCAGCCCCTACTTGCAATACTCCTCCACTGACCACACCAATGCTGCCCGTGTACCCCTGGAACCTATTTAAAAGTTCATAGAGCCTAGTTATATATTTTATTTACTATTAATAAGGCCATGATGGACTACGCTGTACCACGCTACAAGCTAACCAGTCGACACTTCTTTTGCGAGAAAAGCCATCCCAACCCTCCACCAGCATGTAGAATACCGCATTGTCCATGCACTCTGGCAATCTGTGAGTACAAAGGTGCACCTGACAACAGACGCATGGACCTGTAGGCATGGCCACGGAAGATTACGTGTCCATTACGGCGCAATGGGTTAATGTGGTGGATGCATGGTCCACAGGGGACAGCCTACTAAGTCTGTCTGCAGTCCCTAATTCAAATTGTCCTCCACTGTCTAAATCGGAACTTCCACCTTCTGGCTTTCGGCCTATAGTATCAGAAATTAAACTGCATTTGGCCTTCAACTTTGGTTAGGGCCTACTAACGGCTTCTGCCCCTCCCTGGTGTTGCCCTCAACTAAATAAAGCTGAGCTTCAACCTTCCGGCTCTCATTATGTGGTTTAAAAAAAAAAATGGTGGTTAGGGCCTACTAACGGCTTCTGCCCCTCCCTGGTGTTGTCCTCAACTAAATAAAGCTGAGCTTCAACCTTCCGGCTCTCATTAAGTGGTTTTTAAAAAAAAATGGTGGTTAGGGCCTACTAACGGCTTCTGCCCCTCCCTGGTGTTGTCCTCAACTAAATAAAGCTGAGCTTCAACCTTCCGGCTCTCATTAAGTGGTTTTAAAAAAAAAAAAATGGTGGTTAGGGCCTACTAACGGCTTCTGCCCCTCCCTGGTGTTGTCCTCAACTAAATAAAGCTGAGCTTCAACCTTCCGGCTCTCATTATGTGGTTTAAAAAAAAAAAATGGTGGTTAGGGCCTACTAACGGCTTCTGCCCCTCCCTGGTGTTGTCCTCAACTAAATAAAGCTGAGCTTCAACCTTCCGGCTCTCATTAAGTGGTTTTTAAAAAAAAATGGTGGTTAGGGCCTACTAACGGCTTCTGCCCCTCCCTGGTGTTGTCCTCAACTAAATAAAGCTGAGCTTTTCAACCTTCCGGCTCTCATTATGTGGTTTTAAAAAAAAAAAAATGGTGGTTAGGGCCTACTAACGGCTTCTGCCCCTCCCTGGTGTTGTCCTCAACTAAATAAAGCTGAGCTTCAACCTTCCGGCTCTCATTAAGTGGTTTTAAAAAAAAAATGGTGGTTAGGGCCTACTAACGGCTTCTGCCCCTCCCTGGTGTTGTCCTCAACTAAATAAAGCTGAGCTTCAACCTTCCGGCTCTCATTATGTGTTTTTAAAAAAAAAATGGTGGTTAGGGCCTACTAACGGCTTCTGCCCCTCCCTGGTGTTGTCCTCAACTAAATAAAGCTGAGCTTCAACCTTCCGGCTCTCATTAAGTGGTTTTTAAAAAAAAATGGTGGTTAGGGCCTACTAACGGCTTCTGCCCCTCCCTGGTGTTGTCCTCAACTAAATAAAGCTGAGCTTCAACCTTCCGGCTCTCATTAAGTGGTTTTAAAAAAAAAAAAATTGGTGGTTAGGGCCTACTAACGGCTTCTGCCCCTCCCTGGTGTTGTCCTCAACTAAATAAAGCTGAGCTTCAACCTTCCGGCTCTCATTATGTGGTTTAAAAAAAAAAAATGGTGGTTAGGGCCTACTAACGGCTTCTGCCCCTCCCTGGTGTTGTCCTCAACTAAATAAAGCTGAGCTTCAACCTTCCGGCTCTCATTAAGTGGTTTTTAAAAAAAAATGGTGGTTAGGGCCTACTAACGGCTTCTGCCCCTCCCTGGTGTTGTCCTCAACTAAATAAAGCTGAGCTTCAACCTTCCGGCTCTCATTATGTGGTTTTAAAAAAAAAAAAATGGTGGTTAGGGCCTACTAACGGCTTCTGCCCCTCCCTGGTGTTGTCCTCAACTAAATAAAGCTGAGCTTCAACCTTCCGGCTCTCATTAAGTGGTTTTAAAAAAAAAATGGTGGTTAGGGCCTACTAACGGCTTCTGCCCCTCCCTGGTGTTGTCCTCAACTAAATAAAGCTGAGCTTCAACCTTCCGGCTCTCATTATGTGTTTTTAAAAAAAAAATGGTGGTTAGGGCCTACTAACGGCTTCTGCCCCTCCCTGGTGTTGTCCTCAACTAAATAAAGCTGAGCTTCAACCTTCCGGCTCTCATTAAGTGGTTTTAAAAAAAAAAAAATGGTGGTTAGGGCCTACTAACGGCTTCTGCCCCTCCCTGGTGTTGCCCTCAACTAAATAAAGCTGAGCTTCAACCTTCTGCTCCAAATTACCATTTTAAAAAATGCAATAGGCTTTTCCGGCCTACTAAAGGTGTCTGCCCCTCCCTGGTGTTGTCCTCAACTGAACAAAGCTGAGCTTCCACATTCTGGCTTTCGCCCTATACTATCAGATATTAAACTGCATTTGGCCTACTAGTGTGGTTAGGCCCTTGAAACAGTGTCTGCTGCTCTTGGGTTTGCTACTCCACTGAACAAAGCAATGCCGCCTGTTTAGTCCTGTTACCAATTTTGAACTGCATGTAGCCTACTTTATTCTTTGGCCCTATATCTGTTTCCTCCTCATCCTGCCCATTGCCCAGCCACTGCTAAATGAGTCTGCTGGTACATTGACCTAGACCACTACATTCCCCTTGTACTCTACACAGCCAGAATCTGTCCCTGCTGAAAGTAAGGTTCCCCTTCCCGCATGTTATACCACCTTACACAGGGACAAAGAGGAAGGTGCAGATGAAAGTGCAGGTTCCTTCATCAGGTGGGGGGGCATACTCGTTGGCGACGTCACTGGCACAGGGCCCCTCAGAGTACGCAAAAGTGTCGCTGCTGGTGGGAGGCGCCCCCGCCATGCAAACACACCGCCGTACTTTGAGGGGCCCTGTGCCAGTGGCAATGCGAACGAGTGGGCCCCCCCCTGCTTGCTCAGGATCACAGCACTTGCAACTTTTAAATACTTACCTTTCCCTGCAACACCGCCGTGACGTAGTCCGCATTTCCTGGGCCCACGAAAAACTTGAGCCAGCCCTACTCCCCCCACAACTTTCCCCCAATTCCCTATGCCCAACTATTATTATACAGTTAATTAAGATTGGCAAGCTTCAGAAACAAGAATGGATGTTTTTGGCATTAAAATGGGCACTGTAGGTGTTTTCCTGGCCTCCACTCACTGCCGACTATGCTTCCCCATTGACTTGCATTGGGTTTCGTGTTTCGGTCGATCCCCGACTTTTAGCGATAATCGGCCGACTGCACTCGACTCGACTCTGGACAAAATCGGGTTTCCCAAAACCCTACTCGATCTTAAAAAAATGAAAGTCGCTCAACCCTAGTGTAGAGTGTAGAGTGTAGCATGTAGCGTGTAGCGTGTAGGGTGTAGAGTGTAGGGTGTAGCGTGTAGGGTGTAGAGTGTAGCGTGTAGGGTGTAGAGTGTAGCGTATAGCGTGTAGATTGTAGCGTGTAGGGTGTAGCGTGTAGCGGGTAGGGTGTAGAATGTAGAGTGTAGGGTGTATGATGTAGAGTGTAGGGCGTAGAGTGTAGCGTGTAGAGTGTAGCGTGTAGCGTGTAGGGTGTAGGGTGTAGAGTGTAGGGTGTAGCGTGTAGCGTGTAGCGTGTAGGGAGTAGGGTGTAGGCTGTAGCGTGTACCATATAGTGTGTAGCGTGTAGCGTGTAGGGTGTAGAGTGTAGAGTGTAGCATGTAGCGTGTAGCGTGTAGGGTGTAGTGTGTAGGGTGTAGCGTGTAGGGTGTAGCGTGTAGGGTGTAGAGTTTAGCGTGTAGCGTGTATCGTGTAGAGTGTAGGGTATAGCGTGTAGCGGGTAGGGTGTAGAATATAGAGTGTAGGGTCTATGATGTAGAGTGTAGGGTGTAGAGTGTAGCGTGTAGCGTGTAGAGTGTAGCGTGTAGCGTGTAGCGTGTAGGGTGTAGGGTGTAGAGTTTAGGGTGTAGCGTGTAGCGTGTAGGGAGTAGGGTGTAGGCTGTAGCGTGTAGCATATAGCGTGTAGCGTGTTGGGTGTAGAGTGTAGAGTGTAGCATGTAGCGTGTAGCGTGTAGGGTGTAGTGTGTAGGGTGTAGCGTGTAGGGTGTAGCGTGTAGGATGTAGAGTTTAGCGTGTAGCGTGTATCGTGTAGCGTGTAGGGTGTAGGGTGTAGAGTGTAAGGTGTAGCGTGTAGGGTGTAGAGTGTAGCGTGTAGCGTGTAGCGTGTAGAATGTAGCGTGTAGCGTGTAGGGAGTAGGGTGTAGTGTGTAGAGTGTAGCGTGTAGCGTGTAGTGTGTAGCGTGTAGCGTGTAGGGTGTAGCATGTAGGGTGTAGAGTGTAGCATGTAGCGTGTAGTGTGTAGGGTGTAGAGTGTAGCGTGTAGCATGTAGGGTGTAGGGTGTAGGGTCTAGAGTGTAGCGTGTATCGATTAGCGTGTAGGGTATAGGGTGTAGGGTGTTGAGTGTAGGGTGTAGCGTATAGGGTGTAGAGTGTAGCGTGTAGGGTGTAGGGTGTAGAGTGTAGGGTGTAGCGTGTAGCGTGTATCGTGTAGCGTGTAGGGTGTAGGGTGTAGAGTGTAGGGTGTAGCGTGTAGGGTGTAGAGTGTAGCGTGTAGCGTGTAGAATGTAGCGTGTAGCGTGTAGGGTGTAGGGTGTAGAGTGTAGGGTGTAGCGTGCAGGGTGTAGAGTGTAGCGTGTAGCGTGTAGCGTGTAGCGTGTAGGGTGTAGAGTGTAGGGTGTAGCGTGTAGGGTGTAGAGTGTAGCGTGTAGCGTGTAGCATGTAGGGTGTAGAGTGAAGGGTGTAGCATGTAGGGTGTAGAGTGTAGCATGTAGGGTGTAGAGTGTAGCGTGTAGGGTGTAGCGTGTAGCGGGTAGGGTGTAGAACGTAGAGTGTAGGGTGTATGATGTAGAGTGTAGGGTGTAGAGTGTAGCGTGTAGCGTGTAGAGTGTAGCGTTTAGCGTGTAGCGTGTAGGGTGTAGGGTGTAGAGTGTACGGTGTAGGGAGTAAGGTGTAGGCTGTAGCGTGTAGCATATAGCGTGTAGCGTGTAGCGTGTAGGGTGTAGAGTGTAGAGTGTAGCATGTAGCGTGTAGCGTGTAGGGTGTAGTGTGTAGGGTGTAGCGTGTAGGGTGTAGCGTGTAGGATGTAGAGTTCAGCGTGTAGCGTGTAGCGTGTAGGGTGTAGCGTGTAGGGTGTAGAGTGTAGCGTGTAGCGTGTAGCGTGTAGAATGTAGCGTGTAGCGTGTAGGGAGTAGGGTGTAGGGTGTAGCGTGTAGAGTGTAGCGTGTAGCATGTAGGGTGTAGAGTGTAGCATGTAGAGTGTAGGGTGTAGGGTGTAGAGTGTAGCGTGTAGGGTGTAGGGTGTAGGGTCTAGAGTGTAGCGTGTATCGTGTATCGTTTAGCGTGTAGGGTGTAGGGTGTAGGGTGTTGAGTGTAGGGTGTAGCGTATAGGGTGTAGAGTGTAGCGTGTAGGGTGTAGGGTGTAGAGTGTAGGGTGTAGCGTGTAGCGTGTATCGTGTAGCGTGTAGGGTGTAGGGTGTAGAGTGTAGGGTGTAGCGTGTAGGGTGTAGAGTGTAGCGTGTAGCGTGTAGAATGTAGCGTGTAGCGTGTAGGGTGTAGGGTGTAGAGTGTAGGGTGTAGCGTGCAGGGTGTAGAGTGTAGCGTGTAGCGTGTAGGGTGTAGGGTGTAGAGTGTAGGGTGTAGCGTGTAGGGTGTAGAGTGTAGCGTGTAGCATGTAGGGTGTAGAGTGTAGCGCGTAGGGTGTAGCGTGTAGCGTATAGGGTGTAGGATGTAGAGTGTAGGGTGTAGCGTGTAGAGAGTAGGGTATAGCGTGTAGCGTGTAGGGTCTAGGGTGTAAAGTTTAGTGTAGCGTGTAGAGTGTAGCGTGTATTGTGTAGCTTGTAGCGTGTAGGGTGTAGGGTGTAGGGTGTTGAGTGTAGGGTGTAGCGTATAGGGTGTAGAGTGTAGCGTGTAGAGTGTAGGTTGTAGGGTGTAGCTTGTAGGGTGTAGAGTGTAGCGTTTAGCGTGTAGGGTGTAGAGTGTAGCCTGTAGCGTGTAGGGTGTTGGGTGTAGCGTGTAGGGTGTAGAGTGAAGCGTGTAGGGTGTAGAGTGTAGCGTGTAGCGTGTAGAGTGTAGCGTGTAGCGTGAAGGGTGTAGGGTGTAGAGTGTAGGGTGTAGCGTGTAGGGTGTAGAGTGTAGCGTGTAGGGTGTAGGGTGTGGAGTGTAGGGTGTAGGGTGTAGAGTGTAACGTGTAGTGTGTAGGATGTAGCGTGTTGCGTGTAGCGTGTGTAGTGTAGAGTGTAGGGTGTAGAGTGTAGCATGTAGCGTGTTGCGTGTAGCATGCAGCGTGTAGGGTGCAGAGTGTAGCGTGTAGCGTGTGGAGTGTAGCGTGTAGGGTGTAGGGTGTAGCTTGTAGAGTGTAGCGTGTAGTGTGGTTTGTAGCGTGTAGCGTGTAGGGTGTAGGGTGTAGCGTGTAGGGTGTAGAGTGTAGCGTGTAGGGTGTAGGATGTATCGTGTATCGTGTAGGGTGTAGAGTGTAGCGTTTAGCGTGTAGCGTGTAGGGTGTAGAGTGTAGCGTGTAGCGTGTAGGGTGTAGCGTGTAGGGTGTAGCGTTTAGGGTGTGGAGTGTAGCGTGTAGGGTGTAGGGTGTAGAGTGTAGCGTGTAGGGTGTAGAGTGTAGTGTAGGGTGTAGGGTGTAGCGTGTAGCGTGTAGGGTGTAGAGTGTAGCGTGTAGCGTGTAGCGTGTAGGGTGTAGGGTGTAGAGTGTAGAGTGTAGCGTGTAGGGTGTAGAGTGTAGCGTGTAGCGTGTAGCATGTAGGGTGTAGAGTGAAGGGTGTAGCATGTAGGGTGTAGAGTGTAGCGTGTAGGGTGTAGAGTGTAGCGTATAGCGTGTAGATTGTAGCGTGTAGGGTGTAGCGTGTAGCGGGTAGGGTGTAGAATGTAGAATGTAGGGTGTATGATGTAGAGTGTAGGGCGTAGAGTGTAGCGTGTAGCGTGTAGAGTGTAGCGTGTAGCGTGTAGCGTGTAGGGTGTAGGGAGTAGGGTGTAGGCTGTAGCGTGTATCGTGTAGCGTGTAGCGTGTAGGGTGTAGGGTGTAGGGTGTTGAGTGTAGTGTATCGTGTAGGGTGTAGAGTGTAGCGTGTATTGTGTAGCTTGTAGCGTGTAGGGTGTAGGGTGTGGGGTGTTGAGTGTAGGGTGTAGCGTATAGGGTGTAGAGTGTAGCGTGTAGAGTGTAGGGTGTAGGGTGTAGCGTGTAGGGTGTAGAGAGAAGCGTGTAGGGTGTAGAGTGTAGCGTGTAGCGTGTAGCGTGTAGAGTGTAGCGTGTAGCGTGAAGGGTGTAGGGTGTAGGGTGTGGAGTGTAGGGTGTAGGGTGTAGAGTGTAACGTGTAGGGTGTAGAGTGTAGTGTGTAGCGTGTAGGGTGTTGGGTGTAGGGTGTAGAGTGTAGGGTGTAGCGTGTAGGGTGTAGAGTGTAGCGTGTAGGGTGTAGGGTGTAGAGTGTAGAGTGTAGGGTGTAGAATGTAACGTGTAGTGTGTAGGATGTAGCGTGTTGCGTGTAGCGTGTGTAGTGTAGCGTGTAGGTTGTAGAGTGTAGCATGTAGCGTGTTGCGTGTAGCATGCAGCGTGTAGGGTGCAGAGTGTAGCGTGTAGCGTGTGGAGTGTAGCGTGTAGGGTGTAGGGTGTAGCGTGTAGAGTGTAGCGTGTAGTGTGGTTTGTAGCGTGTAGCGTGTAGGGTGTAGGGTGTAGCGTGTAGGGTGTAGAGTGTAGCGTGTAGGGTGTAGGATGTATCGTGTATCGTGTAGGGTGTAGAGTGTAGCGATTAGCGTGTAGCGTGTAGGGTGTAGAGTGTAGCGTGTAGCGTGTAGGGTGTAGCATGTAGGGTGTAGCGTGTAGGGTGTGGAGTGTAGCGTGTAGGGTGTAGGGTGTAGAGTGTAGCGTGTAGCGTGTAGGGTGTAGGGTGTAGAGTGTAGGGTGTAGGGTGTAGCGTGTAGCGTGTAGGTTGTAGAGTGTAGCATGTAGCGTGTTGCGTGTAGCATGCAGCGTGTAGGGTGCAGAGTGTAGCGTGTAGCGTGTGGAGTGTAGCGTGTAGGGTGTAGGGTGTAGCGTGTAGAGTGTAGCGTGTAGTGTGGTTTGTAGCGTGTAGCGTGTAGGGTGTAGGGTGTAGCGTGTAGGGTGTAGAGTGTAGCGTGTAGGGTGTAGGATGTATCGTGTATCGTGTAGGGTGTAGAGTGTAGCGATTAGCGTGTAGCGTGTAGGGTGTAGAGTGTAGCGTGTAGCGTGTAGGGTGTAGCATGTAGGGTGTAGCGTGTAGGGTGTGGAGTGTAGCGTGTAGGGTGTAGGGTGTAGAGTGTAGCGTGTAGCGTGTAGGGTGTAGGGTGTAGAGTGTAGGGTGTAGGGTGTAGCGTGTAGCGTGTAGGGTGTAGAGTGTAGCGTGTAGCGTGTAGCGTGTAGGGTGTAGGGTGTAGAGTGTAGGGTGTAGCGTGTAGGGTGTAGAGTGTAGCGTGTAGCATGTAGGGTGTAGAGTGAAGGGTGTAGCATGTAGGGTGTAGAGTGTAGCGCGTAGGGTGTAGAGTGTAGCGTATAGCGTGTAGATTGTAGCGTGTAGGGTGTAGCGTGTAGCGGGTAGGGTGTAGAATGTAGAGTGTAGGGTGTATGATGTAGAGTGTAGGGCGTAGAGTGTAGCGTGTAGAGTGTAGCGTGTAGCGTGTAGGGTGTAGGGTGTAGAGTGTAGCGTGTAGCGTGTAGCGTGTAGGGAGTAGGGTGTAGGCTGTAGCGTGTACCATATAGCGTGTAGCGTGTAGCGTGTAGGGTGTAGAGTGTAGAGTGTAGCATGTAGCGTGTAGCGTGTAGGGTGTAGTGTGTAGGGTGTAGCGTGTAGGGTGTAGCGTGTAGGGTGTAGAGTTTAGCGTGTAGCGTGTATCGTGTAGAGTGTAGGGTATAGCGTGTAGCGGGTAGGGTGTAGAATATAGAGTGTAGGGTCTATGATGTAGAGTGTAGGGTGTAGAGTGTAGCGTGTAGCGTGTAGAGTGTAGCGTGTAGCGTGTAGCGTGTAGGGTGTAGGGTGTAGAGTTTAGGGTGTAGCGTGTAGCGTGTAGGGAGTAGGGTGTAGGCTGTAGCGTGTAGCATATAGCGTGTAGCGTGTAGCGTGTTGGGTGTAGAGTGTAGAGTGTAGCATGTAGCGTGTAGCGTGTAGGGTGTAGTGTGTAGTGTGTAGCGTGTAGGGTGTAGCGTGTAGGATGTAGAGTTTAGCGTGTAGCGTGTATCGTGTAGCGTGTAGGGTGTAGGGTGTAGAGTGTAAGGTGTAGCGTGTAGGGTGTAGAGTGTAGCGTGTAGCGTGTAGCGTGTAGAATGTAGCGTGTAGCGTGTAGGGAGTAGGGTGTAGCGTGTAGAGTGTAGCGTGTAGCGTGTAGTGTGTAGCGTGTAGCGTGTAGGGTGTAGCATGTAGGGTGTAGAGTGTAGCATGTAGCGTGTAGGGTGTAGGGTGTAGAGTGTAGCGTGTAGCATGTAGGGTGTAGGGTGTAGGGTCTAGAGTGTAGCGTGTATTGATTAGCGTGTAGGGTGTAGGGTGTAGGGTGTTGAGTGTAGGGTGTAGCGTATAGGGTGTAGAGTGTAGCGTGTAGGGTGTAGGGTGTAGAGTGTAGGGTGTAGCGTTTAGCGTGTATCGTGTAGCGTGTAGGGTGTAGGGTGTAGAGTGTAGGGTGTAGCGTGTAGGGTGTAGAGTGTAGCGTGTAGCGTGTAGAATGTAGCGTGTAGCGTGTAGGGTGTAGGGTGTAGAGTGTAGGGTGTAGCGTGCAGGGTGTAGAGTGTAGCGTGTAGCGTGTAGCGTGTAGGGTGTAGAGTGTAGGGTTTAGCGTGTAGGGTGTAGAGTGTAGCGTGTAGCGTGTAGCGTGTAGCATGTAGGGTGTAGAGTGAAGGGTGTAGCATGTAGGGTGTAGAGTGTAGCGTGTAGGGTGTAGAGTGTAGCGTGTAGGGTGTAGCGTGTAGCGGGTAGGGTGTAGAACGTAGAGTGTAGGGTGTATGATGTAGAGTGTAGGGTGTAGAGTGTAGCGTGTAGCGTGTAGAGTGTAGCGTTTAGCGTGTAGCGTGTAGGGTGTAGGGTGTAGAGTGTACGGTGTAGGGAGTAAGGTGTAGGCTGTAGCGTGTAGCATATAGCGTGTAGCGTGTAGGGTGTAGAGTGTAGAGTGTAGCGTGTAGCGTGTAGGGTGTAGTGTGTAGCGTGTAGGGTGTAGCGTGTAGGATGTAGAGTTCAGCGTGTAGCGTGTAGCGTGTAGGGTGTAGGGTGTAGCGTGTAGGGTGTAGAGTGTAGCGTGTAGCGTGTAGCGTGTAGAATGTAGCGTGTAGCGTGTAGGGAGTAGGGTGTACGGTGTAGCGTGTAGAGTGTAGCGTGTAGCATGTAGGGTGTAGAGTGTAGCATGTAGCGTGTAGGGTGTAGGGTGTAGAGTGTAGCGTGTAGGGTGTAGGGTGTAGGGTCTAGAGTGTAGCGTGTATCGTGTATCGTGTAGCGTGTAGGGTGTAGGGTGTAGGGTGTTGAGTGTAGGGTGTAGCGTATAGGGTGTAGAGTGTAGCGTGTAGGGTGTAGGGTGTAGAGTGTAGGGTGTAGCGTGTAGCGTGTATCGTGTAGCGTGTAGGGTGTAGGGTGTAGAGTGTAGGGTGTAGCGTGTAGGGTGTAGAGTGTAGCGTGTAGCGTGTAGAATGTAGCGTGTAGCGTGTAGGGTGTAGGGTGTAGAGTGTAGGGTGTAGCGTGCAGGGTGTAGAGTGTAGCGTGTAGCGTGTAGGGTGTAGGGTGTAGAGTGTAGGGTGTAGCGTGTAGGGTGTAGAGTGTAGCGTGTAGCGTGTAGCATGTAGGGTGTAGAGTGAAGGGTGTAGCATGTAGGGTGTAGAGTGTAGCGTGTAGGGTGTAGAGTGTAGCGTGTAGGGTGTAGCGTGTAGCGGGTAGGGTGTAGAACGTAGAGTGTAGGGTGTATGATGTAGAGTGTAGGGTGTAGAGTGTAGCGTGTAGCGTGTAGAGTGTAGCGTGTAGCATGTAGCGTGTAGGGTGTAGGGTGTAGAGTGTACGGTGTAGCGTGTAGGGAGTAGGGTGTAGGCTGTAGCGTGTAGCATATAGCGTGTAGCGTGTAGCGTGTAGCGTGTAGGGTGTAGAGTGTAGAGTGTAGCATGTAGGGTGTAGCGTGTAGGGTGTAGGGAGTAGGGTGTAGGGTGTAGCGTGTAGAGTGTAGCGTGTAGCGTGTAGGGAGTAGGGTGTAGGGTGTAGCGTGTAGAGTGTAGCGTGTAGCGTGTAGTGTGTAGTGTGTAGCATGTAGGGTGTAGCATATAGGGTGTAGAGTGTAGCATGTAGCGTGTAGGGTGTAGAGTGTAGGGTGTAGCGTGTAGGGTGTAGCGTGTAGCGTGTAGGGTGTAGGGTGTAGAGTGTAGGGTGTAGCGTGTAGGGTGTAGAGTGTAGCGTGTAGCATGTAGCTTGTAGCGTGTAGAGTGTAGGGTTTAGCGTGTAGGGTGTAGAGTGTAGCGTGTAGGGTGTAGAGTGTAGCGTGTAGCATGTAGCTTGTAGCGTGTAGAGTGTAGGGTTTAGCGTGTAGCGTGTAGAATGTAGCGTGTAGCGTGTAGGGAGTAGGGTGTAGGGTGTAGCGTGTAGAGTGTCGCGTGTAGCGTGTAGTGTGTAGTGTGTAGCATGTAGGGTGTAGCATATAGGGTGTAGAGTGTAGCATGTAGCGTGTAGGGTGTAGGGTGTAGAGTGTAGGGTGTAGCGTGTAGGGTGTAGCGTGTAGGGTGTAGGGTGTAGAGTGTAGGGTGTAGGGTGTAGCGTGTAGGGTGTAGCGTGTAGCGTGTAGGGTGTAGGGTGTAGAGTGTAGGGTGTAGCGTGTAGGGTGTAGAGTGTAGCGTGTAGCATGTAGCTTGTAGCGTGTAGAGTGTAGGGTGTAGCGTGTAGGGTGTAGAGTGTAGCGTGTAGGGTGTAGAGTGTAGCGTGTAGCGCGAAGAGTGTAGCGTGTAGGGTGTAGCGTGTAGTGTGTAGGGTGTAGAACGTAGAGTGTAAGGTGTATGGTGTAGAGTGTAGGGTGTAGAGTGTAGCGTGTAGCGTGTAGAGTGTAGCGTGTAGGGTGTAGAGTGTAGGGTGTAGCGTGTAGCGTGTAGGGAGTAGGGTGTAGGGTGTAGCGTGTAGGGTGTAGGATGTAGAGTGTAGGGTGTAGCGTGTAGCGTGTAGCGTGTAGAGTGTAGAGTGTAGCATGTAGCGTGTAGCGTGTAGGGTGTAGGGTGTAGAGGGTAGGGTGTAGCATGTAGGGTGTAGGGTGTAGCGTGTACGGTGTAGATTGTAGAATGTAGGGTGTATAGTGCATTTTTCCCCATTTCCCCACTGGGTCAAAACTTCTGTTAGAATGATGCGTTTTCCTTCTATTTCCAATGGCCTACAAGCATAAGTGAAGCAGTGAACACCAGTCTCTATTAGTATGAGATAACGGAAAACATTTCACATTTTTCCCCATTTCCCCATTGGGTCCTATACTAATAGAAACTGCTGCTCACCGCTTCACTTATGCATGTCAGCCATTGGAAAGAGCAGGAAAACGCAAAAAATTTCAACCTCTCATCATTGTAACAGAAGTTATGACCCAATGGTGAAATGGAGAAAATTGTGAAATGTTTACCGTTATCTCTTATACTAATACAGACTGCTGCTCACCGCTTCATATATGCTTGTAGGCCTTTGGAAAGAGCAGGAAAACGCAAAAAATTTTAACCTCTGATCATTGTAACAGAAGTTATGTCCCAATGGGGAAAAATGTGAAATGTTTTCTGTTATCTCCTATACTAATAGAGACTGCTGCTCACTGCTTCACTTATGCTTGTAGGCCATTGGAAAGAGCTACACTCTACACTCTACACTCTACACCCTACACGCTACACCCTACATGCTACACTCTACACACTACACGCTTCACTCTACACCCTACAGGCTACACTCTACACGCTATACACTACACCCTACACGCTACACGCTACACGCTACACTCTACACCCCACACGCTGCACTCTACACGCTACACGCTACATGCTACACTCTACACTCTAAACGCTACACGCTACACGCTACACGCTTCACTCTACACCCTACAGGCTACACTCTACACGCTATACACTACACCCTACACGCTACACGCTACATGCTACACTCTACACCCCACACGCTGCACTCTACACGCTACACGCTACATGCTACACTCTACACTCTACACCCTACACCCTACACGCTACACGCTACATGCTACACTCTACACTCTAAACGCTACACGCTACACGCTACACGCTACACACTACACCCTACACTCTGCACCCTACACCCTACACGCTACACCCTACACGCTACACCCTACTCCCTACATGCTACACGCTACACACTACACTCTACACCCTACACCCTACACGCTACACGCTACACTCTAAACGCTACACACTACACTCTACACCCTATACTCTACACCCTACACTCTACATTCTACACCTTACACGCTACACGCTACACCCTACACGCCACACTCTACACGCTACACGCTACACTCTACACCCTACACGCTACACTCTACACCCTACACGCTACACCCTACACTCTACACGCTACACCCTACACTGTACACCCTACACGCTACACGGTACATGCTACACGCTACACGCTACATGCTACACTCAACACCCTACTCGCTACGCCCTACACTCTACACCCTACACGCTACACCCTACACCCTACACGCTACACGCTACACTCTACACCCTACACGCTACACCTTACACTCTACACCCTACACCCTACACGCTACACGCTAAACGCTACACGCTACACTCTACACCCTACACCCAACACTCTACACCCTACACCCTATATGCTACACGCTACACTCTACACGCTACACTCTACACTCTACATGCTACACCCTACACTCTACACCCTACACGCTACACGCTACATTCTACACCCTACACGCTACACTCTACACCCTACACGCTACACCCTACACCCTACACGCTATACGCTACACTCTACACCCTACACGCTACACCTTACACTCTACACCCTACACCCTACACGCTACACGCTAAACGCTACACGCTACACTCTACACCCTACACGCTACAACCAACACTCTACACCCTATACCCTATATGCTACACGCTACACTCTACACGCTACACCCTACACGCTACACTCTACACCCTACACGCTACACCCTACACTCTACACCCTACACGCTACACGCTACATTCTACACCCTACACGCTACACTCTACACCCTACACGCTACACCCTACACTCTACACCCTACACCCTACACGCTACACTCTACACCCTACACGCTACACTCTAAACTCTACACCCTACACCCTACACGCTACACGCTACACGCTACACGCTACACCCTACACTCTACACCCTACACCCTACAAGCTTCACTCTACACTCTACACCCTACACGCTACACCATACACCCTACACGCTACACGCTACACTCTACACCCTACACCCTACACGCTACACCCTACACGCTACATGCTACACCCTACACGCTACACCCTACACGCTACACTCTACACACTACACGCTACACTCTACACCCTACACACTACACTCTACACCCTACACCCTACACGCTACACTCTACATCCTACACGCTACACCCTACACTCTACACCCTAAACCCTACACCCTACACGCTACACGCTACACTCTATACCCTACACGCTACACGCTACACGCTACACCCAACACCCTACACTCTACACCCTACACCCTACCCGCTACACGCTACACTCTACACGCTACACTCTACACCCTACATGCTACACTCTACACGCTACACACTACACTTTACACCCTACACGCTGCAGTCTACACGCTACACTCTACATCCTACACGCCACACTCTACACGCTACACGCTGCACGCTACACCCTACACGCTACACATTACACTCTACACCCTACACGCTTCACTCTACACCCTACACGCTACACTCTACACCCTACACGCTACACTCTACACCCTACACGCTACACCTTACACTCTACACCCTACACCCTACACGCTACACGCTAAACGCTACACGCTACACTATACACCCTACACCCAACACTCTACACCCTACACCCTATATGCTACACGCTACACTCTACACGCTACACGCTACACTCTACACCCTACATGCTACACCCTACACTCTACACGCTACACCCTACACTGTACACCCTACACGCTACACGGTACATGCTACACGCTACACGCTACATGCTACACTCAACACCCTACTCGCTACGCCCTACACTCTACACCCTACACGCTACACCCTACACCCTACACGCTACACGCTACACTCTACACCCTACACGCTACACCTTACACTCTACACCCTACACCCTACACGCTACACGCTAAACGCTACACGCTACACTCTACACCCTACACCCAACACTCTACACCCTACACCCTATATGCTACACGCTACACTCTACACGCTACACGCTACACTCTACACCCTACATGCTACACCCTACACTCTACACCCTACACGCTACACGCTACATTCTACACCCTACACGCTACACTCTACACCCTACACGCTACACCCTACACCCTACACGCTATACGCTACACTCTACACCCTACACGCTACACCTTACACTCTACACCCTACACCCTACACGCTACACACTAAACGCTACACGCTACACTCTACACCCTACACGCTACAACCAACACTCTACACCCTACACCCTATATGCTACACGCTACACTCTACACGCTACACCCTACACGCTACACTCTACACCCTACACGCTACACCCTACACTCTACACCCTACACGCTACACGCTACATTCTACACCCTACACGCTACACTCTACACCCTACACGCTACACCCTACACTCTACACCCTACACCCTACACGCTACACTCTACACCCTACACGCTACACTCTACACTCTACACCCTACACCCTACACGCTACACGCTACACGCTACACCCTACACTCTACACCCTACACCCTACAAGCTTCACTCTACACTCTACACCCTACACGCTACACCATACACCCTACACGCTACACGCTACACGCTACACGCTACACTCTACACTCTACACCCTATACGCTACATGCTACACCCTACTCCCTACACGCTGCACGCTACACGCTACACACTACACTCTACACCCTACACCCTACACGCTACACGCTACACGCTACACTCTACACGCTACACCCTACACGCTACACGCTACACCCTACACGCTACACCCTACACGCTACACTCTACATCCTACACGCTACACCCTACACTCTACACCCTAAACCCTACACCCTACACGCTACACGCTACACTCTATACCCTACACGCTACACGCTACACGCTACACCCAACACCCTACACTCTACACCCTACACCCTACCCGCTACACGCTACACTCAACACGCTACACGCTACACTCTACACCCTACATGCTACACTCTACACGCTACACACTACACCCTACACGCCACACCCTACACGCTACACCTTACACTCTACACCCTACACCCTACACGCTACACGCTAAACGCTACACGCTACACTCTACACCCTACACCCAACACTCTACACCCTACACCCTATATGCTACACGCTACACTCTACACGCTACATGCTACACTCTACACCCTACATGCTACACCCTACACTCTACACCCTACACGCTACACGCTACATTCTACACCCTACACGCTACACTCTACACCCTACACGCTACACCCTACACCCTACACGCTATACGCTACACTCTACACCCTACACGCTACACCTTACACTCTACACCCTACACCCTACACGCTAAACGCTACACGCTACACTCTACACCCTACACGCTACAACCAACACTCTACACCCTACACCCTATATGCTACACGCTACACTCTACACGCTACACCCTACACGCTACACTCTACACCCTACACGCTACACCCTACACTCTACACCCTACACGCTACACGCTACATTCTACACCCTACACGCTACACTCTACACCCTACACGCTACACCCTACACTCTACACCCTACACCCTACACGCTACACTCTACACCCTACACGCTACACTCTACACTCTACACCCTACACCCTACACGCTACACGCTACACGCTACACGCTACACCCTACACTCTACACCCTACACCCTACAAGCTTCACTCTACACTCTACACCCTACACGCTACACCATACACCCTACACGCTACACGCTACACGCTACACGCTACACTCTACACTCTACACCCTATACGCTACACGCTACACCCTACTCCCTACACGCTGCACGCTACACGCTACACACTACACTCTACACCCTACACCCTACACGCTACACGCTACACTCTACACGCTACACGCTACACCCTACACGCTACACGCTACACCCTACACGCTACACCCTACACGCTACACTCTACACACTACACGCTACACTCTACACCCTACACACTACACTCTACACCCTACACCCTACACGCTACACTCTACATCCTACACGC
The DNA here is from genome assembly GCF_051348905.1 of Ranitomeya variabilis. NCBI lineage: Eukaryota > Metazoa > Chordata > Amphibia > Anura > Dendrobatidae > Ranitomeya > Ranitomeya variabilis. The sequence continues at coordinate 186,694 of NW_027508191.1, read as the reverse complement.
TACACCCTACACTCTACACCCTAAACCCTACACCCTACACGCTACACGCTACACTCTATACCCTACACGCTACACGCTACACGCTACACGCTACACCCAACACCCTACACTCTACACCCTACACCCTACCCGCTACACGCTACACTCTACACGCTACACGCTACACTCTACACCCTACATGCTACACTCTACACGCTACACACTACACCCTACACGCCACACTCTACACGCTACACGCTACACGCTACACCCTACACGCTACACATTACACTCTACACCCTACACGCTTCACTCTACACCCTACACGCTACACTCTACACCCTACACGCTACACCCTACACTCTACACCGTACACCATACACGCTACACTCTACACCCTACACGCTACACCCTACAATCTACAAGCTACACGCTACACTCTACACCCTACACGCTACACTCTACACGCTACACGCTACACCCTACACCCTACATGCTACACGTTACACTCTACACCCTACCCTCTACACCCTACACCCTACGCGCTACACTCTACACGCTACACTCTACACCCTACATGCTACACCCTACACTCTACACCCTACACGCTACACGCTACATTCTACACCCTACACGCTACACTCTACACCCTACACGCTACACCCTACACCCTACACGCTACACGCTACACTCTACACCCTACAAGCTACACCTTACAATCTACACCCTACACCCTACACGCTACACGCTAAACGCTACACGCTACACTCTACACCCTACACGCTACACCCAACACTCTACACCCTACGCCCTATATGCTACACGCTACACTCTACACGCTACACCCTACACACTACGCTCTACACCCTACACGCTACACCCTACACTCTACACCCTACACGCTACACGCTACATTCTATAACCTACACGATACACTCTACACCCTACACGCTACACCCTACACTCTACACCCTACACCCTACACGCTACACTCTACACCCTACACGCTACACTCTACACTCTACACCCTACACCCTACACGCTACACGCTATACGCTACACCCTACACTCTACACCCTACACCCTACAAGCTTCACTCTACACTCTACACCCTACACGCTACACCCTACACCCTACACGCTACACGCTACACGCTACACTCTACACTCTACACCCTATACGCTACACGCTACACCCTACTCCCTACACGCTACACGCTACACGCTACACACTACACTCTACACCCTACACCCTACACGCTACACGCTACACTCTACACGCTACACGCTACACCCTACACCCTACACGCTACACGCTACACCCTACACGCTACACCCTACACGCTACACTCTACACACTACACGCTACACTCTACACCCTACACACTACACTCTACAACCTACACCCTACACGCTACACTCTACATCCTACACGCTACACCCTACACTCTACACCCTAAACCCTACACCCTACACGCTACACGCTACACTCTATACCTTACACGCTACACGCTACACGCTACACCCAGCACACTACACTCTACACCCTACACCCTACCTGCTACACGCTACACGCTACACTCTACACGCTAAACGCTACACTCTACACCCTACATGCTACACTCTACACGCTACACACTACACTTTACACCCTACACGCTGCAGTCTACACGCTACACGCTACACTCTACACCCTACACGCCACACTCTGCACGCTACACGCTACACGCTACACCCTACACGCTACACGTTACACTCTACACCCTACACGCTTCACTCTACACCCTACACGCTAAACTCTACACCCTACACGCTACACCCTACACTCTGCACCGTACACCATACACGCTACACGCTACACTCTACACCCTACACCCTACAATCTACAAGCTACACGCTACACTCTACACCCTACACGCTACACTCTACACGCTACACGCTACACCCTACACCCTACACGCTACACGTTACACTCTACACCCTACACTCTACACCCTACACGCTACACCCTACACGCTACACGCTACACGCTACACTCTACACCCTACACCCTACCCTCTACACCCTACACCCTACGCGCTACACTCTACACCCTATACGCTACACCCTACACTCAACACCCTACACCCTACACTCTACACCCTACACCCTACACTCTACACGATACACGCTACACTCTAGACCCTACACCCTACACCCTACACGTTACACTCTACACCCTACACCCTACTCGCTACGCCCTACACTCTACACCCTACACGCTACACCCTACACCCTACACGCTACATGCTACACTCTACACCCTACACGCTACACCCTACACTCTACACCCTACACCCTACACGCTACACGCTACATGCTAAACGCTACACGCTACACTCTACACCCTACACGCTACACTCTACACGATACACGCTACACCCTACACCCTACATGCTACACGTTACACTCTACACCCTACCCTCTACACCCTACACCCTACGCGCTACACTCTACACGCTACACTCTACACCCTACATGCTACACCCTACACTCTACACCCTACACGCTACACGCTACATTCTACACCCTACACGCTACACTCTACACCCTACACGCTACACCCTACACCCTACACGCTACACGCTACACTCTACACCCTACAAGCTACACCTTACAATCTACACCCTACACCCTACACGCTACACGCTAAACGCTACACGCTACACTCTACACCCTACACGCTACACCCAACACTCTACACCCTACGCCCTATATGCTACACGCTACACTCTACACGCTACACCCTACACACTACGCTCTACACCCTACACGCTACACCCTACACTCTACACCCTACACGCTACACGCTACATTCTATAACCTACACGATACACTCTACACCCTACACGCTACACCCTACACTCTACACCCTACACCCTACACGCTACACTCTACACCCTACACGCTACACTCTACACTCTACACCCTACACCCTACACGCTACACGCTATACGCTACACCCTACACTCTACACCCTACACCCTACAAGCTTCACTCTACACTCTACACCCTACACGCTACACCCTACACCCTACACGCTACACGCTACACGCTACACTCTACACTCTACACCCTATACGCTACACGCTACACCCTACTCCCTACACGCTACACGCTACACGCTACACACTACACTCTACACCCTACACCCTACACGCTACACGCTACACTCTACACGCTACACGCTACACCCTACACCCTACACGCTACACGCTACACCCTACACGCTACACCCTACACGCTACACTCTACACACTACACGCTACACTCTACACCCTACACACTACACTCTACAACCTACACCCTACACGCTACACTCTACATCCTACACGCTACACCCTACACTCTACACCCTAAACCCTACACCCTACACGCTACACGCTACACTCTATACCTTACACGCTACACGCTACACGCTACACCCAGCACACTACACTCTACACCCTACACCCTACCTGCTACACGCTACACGCTACACTCTACACGCTACACGCTACACTCTACACCCTACACGCCACACTCTGCACGCTACACGCTACACGCTACACCCTACACGCTACACGTTACACTCTACACCCTACACGCTTCACTCTACACCCTACACGCTAAACTCTACACCCTACACGCTACACCCTACACTCTGCACCGTACACCATACACGCTACACGCTACACTCTACACCCTACACCCTACAATCTACAAGCTACACGCTACACTCTACACCCTACACGCTACACTCTACACGCTACACGCTACACCCTACACCCTACACGCTACACGTTACACTCTACACCCTACATGCTACACGCTACATGCTACACCCTACACCCTACATGCTACAAACTACACTCTACACCCTACATTCTACACTCTACACCCTACACGCTACAGCCTACACCCTACACTCGTGTAGGGTGTAGGGTGTAGCGTGTAGCTTGTAGCGTGTAGAGTGTAGCGTGTAGGGTGTAGAGTGTAGCGTGTCGCTTGTAGTGTGTAGAGTGTAGGGTGTAGAGTGTAGGGTGTAGAGTATAGCGTGTAGGGTGTAGCGTGTAGGATGTAGGGTGTAGAGTGTAGGGTGTAGCGTGTAGGGTGTAGAGTGTAGCATGTAGCGTGTAGGGTGTAGCGTGTAGGGTGTAGAGTGTAGCGTGTAGGGAGTAGAGTGTAACGTGTAGCGTGTAGGGTGTAGGGTGTAGCGGGTAGCGTGTAGAGTGTAGCCTGTAGGGTGTAGAGTGTAGCGTGTAGCGTGTAGAGTGCAGTGTGTAGGGTGTAGAGTGTAGCGTGTAGGGTGTAGAGTGTAGCGTGTAGTGTGTAGAGTGTAGCATATAGGGTGTAGCGTGTAGGGTGTAGAGTGTAGAGTGTAGGGTGTAGGGTGTAGAGTGTAGGGTGTAGCGTGTAGTGTGTAGAGTGTAGCGTGTAGCGTGTGGCGTGTAGCGGGTAGGGCGTAGGGTGTAGAGTGCAGGGTGTAGCATGTAGCGTGTAGGGTGTAGAGTGTAGCGTGTAGAGTGCAGCGTGTAGGGTGTAGCGTGTAGAGTGTAGTGTGTGGGGTGTAGGGTGTAGAGTGTAGGGTGTAGCGTGTAGCGTGTATCGTGTAGCGTGTAGAGTGTAGCATGTAGGGTGTAGGGTGTAGAGTGTAGGGTGTAGCGTGTAGGGTGTAGAGTGTAGCGTGTAGGGTGTAGGGTATAGAGTGTAGGGTGTAGGATGTAGAGTGTAGCGTGTAGCGTGTAGGGTGTAGGGTGTAGAGTGTAGGGTGTAGCGTGTAGGGTGTAGAGTGTAGCGTGTAGCGTGTAGGGTGTAGAATGTAGAATGTAGAGTGTAGGGTGTAGCGTTTAGCGTGTAGCGTGTAGGGTGTAGAGTGTAGAGTGTAGCGTGTAGGGTGTAGAGTGTAGCGTGTAGCGTGTAGGGTGGAGAGTGTAGAGTGTAGGGTTTAGCGTATAGGGTGTAGAGTGTAGCGTGTAGGGTGTAGGGTGTAGGGTGTAGCGTGTAGGGTGTAGAGTGTAGCGTGTAGGGTGTAGGGTGTAGAGTGTAGGGTGTAGCGTGTAGGGTGTAGAGTGTAGCGTGTAGGGTGTAGAGTGTAGCGTGTAGCGCGTAGAGTGTAGCGTGTAGGGTGTAGCGTGTAGTGTGTAGGGTGTAGAACGTAGAGTGTAAGGTGTATGGTGTAGAGTGTAGGGTGTAGAGTGTAGCGTGTAGCGTGTAGAGTGTAGCGTGTAGCGTGTAGCGTGTAGGGTGTAGGGTGTAGAGTGTACGGTGTAGCATGTAGCGTGTAGGGAGTAGGGTGTAGGCTGTAGCGTGTAGCATATAGCGTGTAGCGTGTAGCGTGTAGGGTGTAGAGTGTAGAGTGTAGCATGTAGCGTGTAGCGTGTAGGGTGTAGTGTGTAGGGTGTAGCGTGTAGGGTGTAGCGTGTAGGATGTAGAGTTCAGCGTGTAGCGTGTAGCGTGTAGGGTGTAGGGTGTAGCGTGTAGGGTGTAGAGTGTAGCGTGTAGCGTGTAGAATGTAGCGTGTAGCGTGTAGGGAGTAGGGTGTAGGGTGTAGCGTGTAGAGTGTAGCGTGTAGCGTGTAGTGTGTAGCGTGTAGCGTGTAGGGTGTAGCATGTAGGGTGTAGAGTGTAGCATGTAGCGTGTAGGGTGTAGGGTGTAGAACGTAGAGTGTAAGGTGTATGGTGTAGAGTGTAGGGTGTAGAGTGTAGCGTGTAGCGTGTAGAGTGTAGCGTGTAGCGTGTAGCGTGTAGGGTGTAGGGTGTAGAGTGTACGGTGTAGCATGTAGCGTGTAGGGAGTAGGGTGTAGGCTGTAGCGTGTAGCATATAGCGTGTAGCGTGTAGCGTGTAGGGTGTAGAGTGTAGAGTGTAGCATGTAGCGTGTAGCGTGTAGGGTGTAGTGTGTAGGGTGTAGCGTGTAGGGTGTAGCGTGTAGGATGTAGAGTTCAGCGTGTAGCGTGTAGCGTGTAGGGTGTAGGGTGTAGCGTGTAGGGTGTAGAGTGTAGCGTGTAGCGTGTAGAATGTAGCGTGTAGCGTGTAGGGAGTAGGGTGTAGGGTGTAGCGTGTAGAGTGTAGCGTGTAGCGTGTAGTGTGTAGCGTGTAGCGTTTAGGGTGTAGCATGTAGGGTGTAGAGTGTAGCATGTAGCGTGTAGGGTGTAGGGTGTAGGGTGTAGGGTCTAGAGTGTAGCGTGTATCGTGTAGCGTGTAGGGTGTAGGGTGTTGAGTGTAGGGTGTAGCGTATAGGGTGTAGAGTGTAGCGTGTAGGGTGTAGGGTGTAGAGTGTAGGGTGTAGCGTGTAGCGTGTATCGTGTAGCGTGTAGGGTGTAGGGTGTAGAGTGTAGGGTGTAGCGTGTAGGGTGTAGAGTGTAGCGTGTAGCGTGTAGAATGTAGCGTGTAGCGTGTAGGGTGTAGGGTGTAGAGTGTAGGGTGTAGCGTGCAGGGTGTAGAGTGTAGCGTGTAGCGTGTAGCGTGTAGGGTGTAGGGTGTAGAGTGTAGGGTGTAGCGTGTAGGGTGTAGAGTGTAGCGTGTAGCGTGTAGCATGTAGGGTGTAGAGTGAAGGGTGTAGCATGTAGGGTGTAGAGTGTAGCGTGTAGGGTGTAGAGTGTAGCGTGTAGGGTGTAGCGTGTAGCGGGTAGGGTGTAGAACGTAGAGTGTAGGGTGTATGATGTAGAGTGTAGGGTGTAGAGTGTAGCGTGTAGCGTTGTAGAGTGTAGCGTGTAGCATGTAGCGTGTAGGGTGTAGGGTGTAGAGTGTACGGTGTAGCGTGTAGCGTGTAGGGAGTAGGGTGTAGGCTGTAGCGTGTAGCATATAGCGTGTAGCGTGTAGCGTGTAGCGTGTAGGGTGTAGAGTGTAGAGTGTAGCATGTAGGGTGTAGCGTGTAGGGTGTAGTGTGTAGGGTGTAGCGTGTAGGGTGTAGCGTGTAGGGTGTAGAGTTTAGCGTGTAGCGTGTATCGTGTAGCGTGTAGGGTGTAGGGTGTAGAGTGTAGGGTGTAGCGTGTAGGGTGTAGAGTGTAGCGTGTAGCGTGTAGAATGTAGCGTGTAGGGAGTAGGGTGTATGGTGTAGCGTGTAGAGTGTAGCGTGTAGCGTGTAGTGTGTAGTGTGTAGCATGTAGGGTGTAGCATATAGGGTGTAGAGTGTAGCATGTAGCGTGTAGGGTGTAGGGTGTAGAGTGTAGGGTGTAGCGTGTAGGGTGTAGCGTGTAGCGTGTAGCGTGTAGCGTGTAGGGTGTAGGGTGTAGCGTGTAGCATGTAGCTTGTAGCGTGTAGAGTGTAGGGTGTAGCGTGTAGGGTGTAGAGTGTAGCGTGTAGGGTGTAGAGTGTAGCGTGTAGCGCGTAGAGTGTAGCGTGTAGGGTGTAGCGTGTAGTGTGTAGGGTGTAGAACGTAGAGTGTAAGGTGTATGGTGTAGAGTGTAGGGTGTAGAGTGTAGCGTGTAGCGTGTAGAGTGTAGCGTGTAGGGTGTAGAGTGTAGGGTGTAGCGTGTAGCGTGTAGGGAGTAGGGTGTAGGGTGTAGCGTGTAGGGTGTAGGATGTAGAGTGTAGGGTGTAGCGTGTAGCGTGTAGCGTGTAGCGTGTAGAGTGTAGAGTGTAGCATGTAGCGTGTAGCGTGTAGGGTGTAGGGTGTAGAGGGTAGGGTGTAGCATGTGGGGTGTAGGGTGTAGCGTGTAGGGTGTAGATTGTAGAATGTAGGGTGTATAGTGCACATTTTTCCCCATTTCCCCACTGGGTCAAAACTTCTGTTAGAATGATGCGTTTTCCTTCTATTTCCAATGGCCTACAAGCATAAGTGAAGCAGTGAACACCAGTCTCTATTAGTATGAGATAACGGAAAACATTTCACATTTTTCCCCATTTCCCCATTGTGTCCTATACTAATAGAAACTGCTGCTCACCGCTTCACTTATGCATGTCAGCCATTGGAAAGAGCAGGAAAACGCAAAAAATTTCAACCTCTCATCATTGTAACAGAAGTTATGACCCAATGGTGAAATGGAGAAAATTGTGAAATGTTTACCGTTATCTCTTATACTAATACAGACTGCTGCTCACCGCTTCATATATGCTTGTAGGCCTTTGGAAAGAGCAGGAAAACGCAAAAAATTTCAACCTCTGATCATTGTAACAGAAGTTATGTCCCGGGGCGTGGCCTAGCTCTTGCTATGTGAAGAAGCAGGAGCTGTGAGCTCCAGTCTACAACCCTATATAAAGCGACTTAAAGCGACTATAGGGACCAAGAAAAGCTTTATTTGGAACCAATCTGGATATTATAGCCGCTGTGAACAAAATGAGACCTAAAACGTGTCTCTAGCCTCAGGGGATCCTGAGATCTGAATCCTAAACAGCGTGCAGCTCTCTCCCTCCTGAGGAAGACGGGGGCCATCTTGGAGCTGCAGGGTGGGAGATTTAGCCCCTGTATGTTGTTGCCTAATAGGAGGAAGGAAGATTTTGCCTCATCGGGCTCTTAAGCAATTCAGCACAGAGGATTTATAATTCATCCTCACTTTCACCACAGCAGAGACCATCATTCATACTGTAGGAGAGGCCTTCTTAAGCCGCATCTGGAACTGTGATATGCGGCAGAAGAATCCTCCCCTGGAGTGCCAGGGACCTGCTGCTGAACTGACACATAGACCGGAGGTGTCAGATACAAAGCGCAAAGAAGATTCCCCCCTTCCCTAGGGCTGTTTGCTGGACCTCGGCAGCCTGACTAAGGAGCTCACCGCAGTGGATGGCACTGAGACAAGCCCCCCCTTCACAGACATCGCTGACCGAAGATAGCAGCTGCAGGACCCGGTCACAGAGAAGCAGCGGCGCCGCCTCTTCAAACAGGAAGTGAGGAGCCCAGCTGCCGCACGAGACAGGAGAGGAGACAGCCGCAGCAACTAGCGGTAAGTGACTTCTAGCACCGCAGCTGCAAGCGCTCTCATCCCCTCACCGTTCCCGATGCTGCTCCCCTGAAGGTTCCTGTGAGCGGCCGCCGGACCTGCGCTGCGAGTGAGAGAGCCGACGAGGAGTGCAGGAGCGACGCCCCTTTCCTTGCCGGGACCAAAACAACAGCTGAGACTACAGCGACGCAGCCTCACAGCATCGCCCATACGGGCACAGGTAACTCTCTGAGCGGGAGCCGCACTGTGGAATTTAACTGATATAAACAGCGGGAGCCATACTGTGGAATCTGATTGACTGTACGGGCGGGAGCCGCACTGTGGAACTAAATTATAACTGTGGAGGGGAACCGCAAAATGGATCATTAATGCCCTTTTCTGCGGGAGCCGTACTGTGGAACATTATTTAAAGATATATAAGCTATGAACAGGAGATACTCTGAAGATCAGCGCTAAATAGTGGCGGGAATCGTGCAGGGGTTCATTTGCATTTTCACTTTTACTTTCATACTGCCTATGGGAGCCGTGCTGTGTAATTAAATGAACGCTTTGTGCTGAGCTGTGGCGTGGAGCTCCTGTGCTGCACACGGAGGTGTTTTCATATCTTCTTTTCTGAAACTTTGCATTAAATACCAAATTATTGATAAACACTGTGAATACCTAACTAACACTATGCCGCAGCAGGTCACAGGCAAGCTGTATTGAACTTGAATAGAACTTGAATTGTGTCCTATTCACTTCACAGTCATGGTAGCAGCGTAATAACATTACCTGTAAAAATTGCATGGTGAAGTACTGCTGCTTGTTCTTTTCTTGCCTGAAATAACTGAAATAACTGTGCTATAGAATATCACATCTCAAGGCTACTGTAGAGGTTATATCAAAGAACTTTGCCTTTACTGTTGTTATCTTGAAATTTGGTTGGCCCTAGACTGCAAACTCCTATAATACTGTATAAGCTATACGGCGGGTGATCATTGGTACTAATATGGCACAAAGGGGAGAAGCTAAAAAATTTCCCCCAAGAGGCAAAAGCTCACAGCATACATCCTCTTCCAGATCTATGGAAGACATTTCTAATACTCACAAACGTAATAACTCTAGATCGCCCATCAAACCTGTATCCCTTCTTACAGATAGAAACAAGATACACGGATCCGCCTCTGGTAGCATCCCTAAACTAGGGTCACAAAAGCCAGGGCCCCCACTTTCTCCTAAAAGCAGTTCACACATCTCTCAGATTACTAAAGAGATTAAAAAACAAACACCTGCTAACCTCAACACTGCCTTCTCTGAACATATGGATACTTCCAAATCATCAAAAAGAGATATGGCAACTAGGGATCTGTCAGGAGGTTCTGAGTCTGAAGATTCAGATTCATATAGAGATTACTCTCCTAATGAAAGTCCTGCCGTGCGTAGGAAAATGGACGATCAGCGTCCACTAGAGGAGGAAAAATTGATTCCTAACGAAAGCTTTTTTCAAAAAATGTCAGACCTTATTGACAGTAGACTTGAGACAGGTCTGAGCAAACTTCAGATCTCTTTTTCTGAGATGTATGAGGGATTTACAAAAAAACTAGAACTGAGCGAAAAGAAGGTTAAACAGTTAGAGAACAAGACAGAGGCCCTTGAAAAACAAAATTCGGACATGAAAATTGATATAATTAATCTACAATTCAAACTAGCAGACCTCGAGGATAGAAATAGGAGAAACAATATAAAAATCAGAGGTATCCCTGAAGACATTAACCAACCAGACCTCTCCGATTATACCAAAAACCTATTCAAATCTGCCATCCCTGAACTAACTGACCTTGAACTATCTATTGATAGGATTCATAGACTACCCAGACCTTCCAAAATTTCCCCTGACAAGCCAAGAGATACTCTGCTAAGAATCCATTTCTTTGAGACCAAAAATAAAATTCAAAATTTCTTGAAAGAAAAAGGTACATTCCCAGACCCATACTCACATATTAAAATATTTGCGGACTTATCAAAACACACCATTGATGTCCGTAGATCTTTCAGAGAAATTACAGCTAAATTAAGGGACAAGAAGATTGAATATAAATGGGGTTTCCCCACTAAGCTCCTGGTCTCTTATAGAGGCAAAGTCATCCCTTTGATAAGTCCGGATGAGGGTTGGGACTTTCTTAAATTCCTGTCTGGCTGATGGATTTATCTGAATTTTTTTTTGATACCTAAATTGGTCTCTCACACCTATTACGGGTGTAGCTGGGGTTCATTACACGAGTTCTTTCCCCTTTTTTGATAGAAGAGATCTCATCAAGAGTGAGATCCTTCAAGAGGACTTTAGAAAGTTCTCATATACCAAGTTTCAAGTTTATTGGTTACTGTTATTGCTAATTTCATTGTTTATAACAAAATTTTTCTTTTGTGTCAATTTTCTTAGAAATAAAGTTGTCCAGTGTTCAATGTCTCTAAGGAGCCTGTCATACAATGTCAGGGGTCTCAACAGCCCCTGGAAAAGATTCACAATATGGAAGGAGATCAGACAGAGCAAGGCAGACATCATATGTCTTCAGGAGGTAAAGCTGATCGAAAACAATCACCCTCCTTTCTCACATAGGAATTATCCGCACATCTTTTCTTCCCTACAGCACAAAAAAAAAGCTGGTGTGATCACCATAATTAAAGATTCCGTCCCTTTTCAGTTGTCCGAGGAAATCAAAGACCCTCTAGGCAGATTCCATATTCTGGTCTGCTTAATTAATAACACTCCTTACACTATAGTCAATGTATACGCTCCACATCGTAGACAAACAAGCTTCCTCAACAAGATTCTAAATAAAATCAAAACCCACCAAAAAGGAGTTCTGCTAGTGGTAGGAGATTTCAATATAGTCCCAGATGGGCATATTGACTCTTCCTCAACCACCCGACATCTTGCACCATCTATCAATAACTGGCTCAAAGAAAACGAACTTTACGACGTTTTCAGATGCCTAAACTCCTCTTCCCGGGAGTACACACACTACTCTTCCGTATACAAAACCTCCTCAAGGATTGACTTAGTTCTGACGGACATTTTTTCTCTGAATAAATTTGAGAGTGTAGATATCCTTAACAAGTCATTTTCTGACCACTCCCCAGTATTATCAAAACTTAATCTCTCACAAATGCCCCAAAATACCTTTTCATGGAAATGCAACGCCACCCTCCTCAATATCCCTGAATACAAATCTGAAATAGAAGAGACTATTAGAAATTACTTCAACGAAAATTCCACAGAGGGTATCAGCCCTTTCTCTCTGTGGAATGCCCATAAGGCGGTTTTGAGGTGTAAAATCATGCAGATTTCAGCTAGGTATAATAAAAAGAAAAGGGAGAATATAAAAAATTTGCAAGAACAAATCAGAGTTAAAGAAGGAATACAAAATACCCTACACCCACCCTCTTCAGATATCCACTTGGATATACTCAAACTTAGACAAAAACTAAAAATAGCCATCCTCTCTGAATATGACTCTGCAATAAAAACATCAAAATATAAAGTATATTCTTCGCTTAACAAACCGACAAAATTTATGCTAAACAGACTAAAAAAAGAAAGAGTTAGAAATAGAATTTCCAAAATCAAAAATGAACAAGGCGAGACAAAATTTCACCCAAAAGAAATTGCCGACACCTTCGCCGAGTACTATCATAGTCTCTATAATCTAAATATGGATCCCAATACCCAACGCCCAGACAAATCAATCATAAAAAACTTTTTGGAGAATATACAAACCCCTGAAATAGACCCGGTAAATTTGGAGGTTCTGACCTCACCATTTCGTATAGAAGAAATAAAAAACGTAATACACAATCTCAAATTACAGAAATCCCCTGGACCCGACGGTTTTGTCGGCGAGTACTATAAAACTTTCTCTGACGTATTATCCCCGTGTTTGGAACAGGTCTTTAACACTGCATCTATGTGTGGATCCTTTCCAAAGGAAATGTTAGAGGCTACGATAGTCATGATTCCTAAGGGACAGAACGGCTCTGATAAGGTTCAAAATTATAGACCTATTTCACTTATTAATTGCGATTTGAAAATCTACGCAAAAATCTTAGCTGAAAGACTAAAGGAGGTTCTCCCTGGTCTGATTCACAACGACCAGCTAGGTTTTATTATGGGTAGACAGACCTCAGATGGAACCAGGAGGCTTCTAAACATAATAAATAAAATGAAAGCAAACCAATCTCCTTCGTTATTGATTACGCTAGACGCTGAAAAAGCGTTTGATCGCATAAATTGGGATTACCTTAGGGCCGTTCTGGATCGCTTTGGCTTTGGTAGAGGACTGACTACATCTATATTTGCTTTGTATTCCTCTCCTAGCGCGCGGATATATGTCAATAACCAATTTTCCAAAACATTTTCAATAAACAACGGCACCAGGCAAGGGTGTCCATTATCCCCACTCTTATTTGCATTGGCAATAGAGCCGTTGGCAATTCAAATTAGGAATAACATACTGATCAGGGGTATTGATACTGCTCGCCGACAACACAAAATTAGTCTGTTCGCAGATGACCTGCTGTTATCTCTCTCTGACCCTATTATATCTACTACTACTTTGCTTGAAATCTTGGAATCCTTCTCTGAGGTTTCCTATTTCAAAATTAATAGAAAAAAATCCAAAATTCTCCAATTTAACTTGGATAAACAATCTGAAAAAATCTTGAGAGAGAGGACAGGTTTCATTTGGGAAGAGACTGAAATATCCTACTTGGGAATAACCTTCTCTAAAAATTTCACGTCAACAGTCAAAAATAATATTGAAAGGGTATTACAAGTTATCTCACAAGATTTTCAAACTTGGAGTAAAACAGAGCTGTCTTGGACAGGAAGAGTACTCGCAGTCAAAACTATAGCTTTACCTAAAATATTTTACCTATTTCGGTCGCTCCCTCTACTGATCCCTACTCCCCTTTTAAGTAAGCTACAAACATCAATAAATTCATTTATATGGGGTAGTAGAAGAGCGAGAGTGGCTTGCAGTACTCTTTACAAACATAAATCCAGAGGTGGTTTGGGCCTGCCTAATGTTCAGGCCTATTACTATAGTAATCTTATAAAACAAAGTCTAAATTGGTTTGAACATTCAGATGTGCCAGCCTGGGTAGATTTGGAAGCTTCACATAATAAATATTGTCCCCTAAAATTTTGTGTATATAATAGAATATTCAAACCCAGATCCTTAATTTCATCCTCTTCCCATCCCATCATTGAAGCTATCTCTGTCTCATGGACCAAGCTGGCAAGATTAAAAAGGGGCAACAAAGACCCAGAATTCCTATATAACTTTCCACTTAAATTACTAACAGATATATTCAACTCACAACTCCCAACGAAATGGTCAGAACTGGGTATCAAAACAATCAGGGATATTTACAGTGACGAGATCATCACCTTTCAAGATTTTAAGAGAAAATTCAATCTTCAGTCCTCAGATTTTATGGAATACATTATGATAAAAGAGCTAGTAGGTAAATTCTTAAAAAGCTCATATTCAAAAACAGTAATGGTGGTCAGGCTTCTAAACAACATCAATCACAAAACTTTTTGGAGCACAAGGTACATTTACGATTTTTTTAATAATGATAATTGCTTTACCAAGAATTCTTATATGAAACGCTGGGAGAAAGATTTAAGAACCTCCTTCAGCGAAGAGTCTTGGGAAAGGGCCTTGGTTAACTCCTACGCTTCCAATATCTCTTTAACTCTTCACGAATCTTTCTTTAAAGTATTGGCTAGGTGGTATTTGACCCCTGTGAGACTCTCCCATTTTAACAAATCACAGTCTTCTCTCTGCTGGAGAGATTGTGGTTACCCCGGGAGCTTGCTCCATATTTTCTGGAGCTGTCCAAAAATTAAGCCACTGTGGACCCGGGTCTCTGGTTATATCAGTAACACACTTGGCAAAGAATTCCAACTTACTCCTCAGACTGCCTTGCTCTCTATGGATCTAGACGACATACATCCTTCAATGAGATATGTGGTCATACATCTACTATTAGTAACTAAGGGTATGATGGCTCTCTACTGGAGGAAGACGGCGATACCGGGACTCCCTGACATTGTTGACAGGCTCAATCTTCATAGTTCTATGGAATACAGATTTGCGGTCATAAAAGGAAGTTTGACCAAATACGGATTGAAATGGGATAAATGGAATACTGGACATCCTCAAACTTAGTTCCATTCTACACAATAACTGATGTTAATACACTTAACACACCAAGTGATTTAATTTTCTTTTTAGGTTTATCGACACTTCCTGGACCTCTGAATGAGATTTTTGGCTAAGAATCAATATTTAGAGTCTTGTTTATTTGTTTACTCAGAAATGAGTTATGACATACCATTAACAAATACTTGTACTAAAGTTCTCAAGTTCTTCTCTCTCCGATTCCCCTCCCATTCCCTTCTCCCTTTCCTTTACCTTTATTCCCCTTCCTTTTCTCCTCATTACCCCTATATTTTCCCTCCCTCCCATACAAAAATTTAAAATGCTTTTTGTATATGTTGTTTGCCTCATATAACATCAATAAAATTATTTGAACAAGAAGTTATGTCCCAATGGGGAAAAATGTGAAATGTTTTCTGTTATCTCCTATACTAATAGAGACTGCTGCTCACCTGCTTCACTTATGCTTGTAGGCCATTGGAAAGAGCTACACCCTACACTCTACACTCTACACCCTACACGCTACACCCTACATGCTACACTCTACACACTACACGCTTCACTCTACACCCTACAGGCTACACTCTACACGCTATACACTACACCCTACACGCTACACGCTACACGCTACACTCTACACCCCACACGCTGCACTCTACACGCTACACTCTACACCCTACAGGCTACACTCTACACGCTACACCCTACACCCTACACTCTACACTCTACACCCTACACGCAACACCCTACACCCTACATGCTACACCCTACACTCTACACCCTACACCCTACACGCTACACGCTACATGCTACACTCTACACTCTAAACGCTACACGCTACACGCTACACGCTACACACTACACCCTACACTCCGCACCCTACACCCTACACGCTACACCCTACACGCTACACCCTACTCCCTACATGCTACACGCTACACACTACACTCTACACCCTACACCCTACACGCTACACGCTACACGCTACACTCTAAACGCTACACGCTACACTCTACACCCTATACTCTACACCCTACACTCTACATTCTACACCTTACACGCTACACGCTACACCCTACACGCCACACTCTACACGCAACACGCTACACTCTACACCCTACACGCTACACTCTACACCCTACACGCTACACCCTACACTCTACACGCTACACCCTACACTGTACACCCTACACGCTACACGGTACATGCTACAC
Source organism: Ranitomeya variabilis (assembly GCF_051348905.1). Taxonomy (NCBI): domain Eukaryota; kingdom Metazoa; phylum Chordata; class Amphibia; order Anura; family Dendrobatidae; genus Ranitomeya; species Ranitomeya variabilis. The sequence goes on along the minus strand of NW_027508191.1, from coordinate 170,399 downwards.
GCTACACGCTACATGCTACACTCAACACCCTACTCGCTACGCCCTACACTCTACACCCTACACGCTACACCCTACACCCTACACGCTACACGCTACACTCTACACCCTACACGCTACACCTTACACTCTACACCCTACACCCTACACGCTACACGCTAAACGCTACACGCTACACTCTACACCCTACACCCAACACTCTACACCCTACACCCTATATGCTACACGCTACACTCTACACGCTACACGCTACACTCTACATGCTACACCCTACACTCTACACCCTACACGCTACACGCTACATTCTACACCCTACACGCTACACTCTACACCCTACACGCTACACCCTACACCCTACACGCTATACGCTACACTCTACACCCTACACGCTACACCTTACACTCTACACCCTATACCCTACACGCTACACGCTAAACGCTACACGCTACACTCTACACCCTACACGCTACAACCAACACTCTACACCCTACACCCTATATGCTACACGCTACACTCTACACGCTACACCCTACACGCTACACTCTACACCCTACACGCTACACCCTACACTCTACACCCTACACGCTACACGCTACATTCTACACCCTACACGCTACACTCTACACCCTACACGCTACACCCTACACTCTACACCCTACACCCTACACGCTACACTCTACACCCTACACGCTACACTCTACACTCTACACCCTACACCCTACACGCTACACGCTACACGCTACACGCTACACCCTACACTCTACACCCTACACCCTACAAGCTTCACTCTACACTCTACACCCTACACGCTACACCATACACTCTACACGCTACACGCTACACGCTACACGCTACACTCTACACTCTACACCCTATACGCTACATGTTACACCCTACTCCCTACACGCTGCACGCTACACGCTACACACTACACTCTACACCCTACACCCTACACGCTACACGCTACACGCTACACTCTACACGCTACACGCTACACCCTACACGCTACACGCTACACCCTACACGCTACACCCTACACGCTACACTCTACACACTACACGCTACACTCTACACCCTACACACTACACTCTACACCCTACACCCTACACGCTACACTCTACATCCTACACGCTACACCCTACACTCTACACCCTAAACCCTACACCCTACACGCTACACGCTACACTCTATACCCTACACGCTACACGCTACACGCTACACCCAACACCCTACACTCTACACCCTACACCCTACCCGCTACACGCTACACTCTACACGCTACACGCTACACTCTACACCCTACATGCTACACTCTACACGCTACACACTACACTTTACACCCTACACGCTGCAGTCTACACGCTACTCTCTACACCCTACACGCCACACTCTACACGCTACACGCTACACGCTACACCCTACACGCTACACATTACACTCTACACCCTACACGCTTCACTCTACACCCTACACGCTACACTCTACACCCTACACGCTACACGCTACACTCTACACCCTACACGCTACACCTTACACTCTACACCCTACACCCTACACGCTACACGCTAAACGCTACACGCTACACTCTACACCCTACACCCAACACTCTACACCCTACACCCTATATGCTACACGCTACACTCTACACGCTACACTCTACACCCTACATGCTACACCCTACACTCTACACGCTACACCCTACACTGTACACCCTACACGCTACACGGTACATGCTACACGCTACACGCTACATGCTACACTCAACACCCTACTCGCTACGCCCTACACTCTACACCCTACACGCTACACTCTACACCCTACACCCAACACTCTACACCCTACACACTATATGCTACACGCTACACTCTACACGCTACACGCTACACTCTACACCCTACATGCTACACCCTACACTCTACACCCTACACGCTACACGCTACATTCTACACCCTACACGCTACACTCTACACCCTACACGCTACACCCTACACCCTACACGCTATACGCTACACTCTACACCCTACACGCTACACCCTACACGCTACACGCTAAACGCTACACTCTACACCCTACACGCTACAACCAACACTCTACACCCTACACCCTATATGCTACACGCTACACTCTACACGCTACACCCTACACGCTACACTCTACACCCTACACGCTACACCCTACACTCTACACCCTACACGCTACACGCTACATTCTACACCCTACACGCTACACTCTACACCCTACACGCTACACCCTACACTCTACACCCTACACCCTACACGCTACACTCTACACCCTACACGCTACACTCTACACTCTACACCCTACACCCTACACGCTACACCCTACACTCTACACGCTACACCCTACACTGTACACCCTACACGCTACACGGTACATGCTACACGCTACACGCTACATGCTACACTCAACACCCTACTCACTACGCCCTACACTCTACACCCTACACGCTACACCCTACACCCTACACGCTACACGCTACACTCTACACCCTACACGCTACACCTTACACTCTACACCCTACACCCTACACGCTACACGCTAAACGCTACACGCTACACTCTACACCCTACACCCAACACTCTACACCCTACACCCTATATGCTACACGCTACACTCTACACGCTACACGCTACACTCTACATGCTACACCCTACACTCTACACCCTACACGCTACACGCTACATTCTACACCCTACACGCTACACTCTACACCCTACACGCTACACCCTACACCCTACACGCTATACGCTACACTCTACACCCTACACGCTACACCTTACACTCTACACCCTACACCCTACACGCTACACGCTAAACGCTACACGCTACACTCTACACCCTACACGCTACAACCAACACTCTACACCCTACACCCTATATGCTACACGCTACACTCTACACGCTACACCCTACACGCTACACTCTACACCCTACACGCTACACCCTACACTCTACACCCTACACGCTACACGCTACATTCTACACCCTACACGGTACACTCTACACCCTACACGCTACACCCTACACTCTACACCCTACACCCTACACGCTACACTCTACACCCTACACGCTACACTCTACACTCTACACCCTACACCCTACACGCTACACGCTACACGCTACACGCTACACCCTACACTCTACACCCTACACCCTACAAGCTTCACTCTACACTCTACACCCTACACGCTACACCATACACTCTACACGCTACACGCTACACGCTACACGCTACACTCTACACTCTACACCCTATACGCTACACGCTACACCCTACTCCCTACACGCTACACACTACACTCTACACCCTACACCCTACACGCTACACGCTACACGCTACACTCTACACGCTACACGCTACACCCTACACGCTACACGCTACACCCTACACGCTACACCCTACACGCTACACTATACACACTACACGCTACACTCTACACCCTACACACTACACTCTACACCCTACACCCTACACGCTACACTCTACATCCTACACGCTACACCCTACACTCTACACCCTAAACCCTACACCCTACACGCTACACGCTACACTCTATACCCTACACGCTACACGCTACACGCTACACCCAACACCCTACACTCTACACCCTACACCCTACCCGCTACACGCTGCACTCTACACGCTACACGCTACACTCTACACCCTACATGCTACACTCTACACGCTACACACTACACTTTACACCCTACACGCTGCAGTCTACACGCTACACTCTACACCCTACACGCCACACTCTACACGCTACACGCTACACGCTACACCCTACACGCTACACATTACACTCTACACCCTACACGCTTCACTCTACACCCTACACGCTACACTCTACACCCTACACGCTACACGCTACACTCTACACCCTACACGCTACACCTTACACTCTACACCCTACACCCTACACGCTACACGCTAAACGCTACACGCTACACTCTACACCCTACACCCAACACTCTACACCCTACACCCTATATGCTACACGCTACACTCTACACGCTACACGCTACACTCTACACCCTACATGCTACACCCTACACTCTACACGCTACACCCTACACTGTACACCCTACACGCTACACGGTACATGCTACACGCTACACGCTACATGCTACACTCAACACCCTACTCGCTACGCCCTACACTCTACACCCTACACGCTACACCCTACACCCTACACGCTACACTCTACACCCTACACGCTACACCTTACACTCTACACCCTACACCCTACACGCTACACGCTAAACGCTACACGCTACACTCTACACCCTACACCCAACACTCTACACCCTACACCCTATATGCTACACGCTACACTCTACACGCTACACGCTACACTCTACACCCTACATGCTACACCCTACACTCTACACCCTACACGCTACACGCTACATTCTACACCCTACACGCTACACTCTACACCCTACACGCTACACCCTACACCCTACACGCTATACGCTACACTCTACACCCTACACGCTACACCTTACACTCTACACCCTACACCCTACACGCTACACGCTAAACGCTACACGCTACACTCTACACCCTACACCCAACACTCTACACCCTACACCCTATATGCTACACGCTACACTCTACACGCTACACGCTACACTCTACACCCTACATGCTACACCCTACACTCTACACGCTACACCCTACACTGTACACCCTACACGCTACACGGTACATGCTACACGCTACACGCTACATGCTACACTCAACACCCTACTCGCTACGCCCTACACTCTACACCCTACACGCTACACCCTACACCCTACACGCTACACTCTACACCCTACACGCTACACCTTACACTCTACACCCTACACCCTACACGCTACACGCTAAACGCTACACGCTAAACGCTACACGCTACACTCTACACCCTACACGCTACAACCAACACTCTACACCCTACACCCTATATGCTACACGCTACACTCTACACGCTACACCCTACACGCTACACTCTACACCCTACACGCTACACCCTACACTCTACACCCTACACGCTACACGCTACATTCTACACCCTACACGCTACACTCTACACCCTACACGCTACACCCTACACTCTACACCCTACACCCTACACGCTACACTCTACACCCTACACGCTACACTCTACACTCTACACCCTACACCCTACACGCTACACGCTACACGCTACACGCTACACTCTACACTCTACACCCTATACGCTACACGCTACACCCTACTCCCTACACGCTGCACGCTACACGCTACACACTACACTCTACACCCTACACCCTACACGCTACACGCTACACGCTACACTCTACACGCTACACGCTACACCCTACACGCTACACGCTACACCCTACACGCTACACCCTACACGCTACACTCTACACACCACACGCTACACTCTACACCCTACACACTACACCCTACACCCTACATCCTACACGCTACACTCTACATCCTACACGCTACACCCTACACTCTACACCCTAAACCCTACACCCTACACGCTACACTCTATACCCTACACGCTACACGCTACACGCTACACCCAACACCCTACACTCTACACCCTACACCCTACCCGCTACACGCTACACTCTACACGCTACACGCTACACTATACACCCTACATGCTACACTCTACACGCTACACACTACACCCTACACGCCACACTCTACACGCTACACGCTACACCCTACACGCTACACATTACACTTTACACCCTACACGCTTCACTCTACACCCTACACGCTACACTCTACACCCTACACGCTACACCCTACACTCTACACCGTACACCATACACGCTACACGCTACACTCTACACCCTACACGCTACACCCTACAATCTACAAGCTACACGCTACACTCTACACCCTACACGCTACACTCTACACGCTACACGCTACACCCTACACCCTACATGCTACACGTTACACTCTACACCCTACACTCTACACCCTACACGCTACACCCTACACGCTACACGCTACACTCTACACCCTACACCCTACCCTCTACACCCTACACCCTACGCGCTACACTCTACACGCTACACGCTACACTCTACACCCTACATGCTACACCCTACACTCTACACCCTACACGCTACACGCTACATTCTACACCCTACACGCTACACTCTACACCCTACACGCTACACCCTACACCCTACACGCTACACGCTACACTCTACACCCTACAAGCTACACCTTACACTTTACACCCTACACCCTACACGCTACACGCTAAACGCTACACGCTACACTCTACACCCTACACGCTACACCCAACACTCTACACCCTACGCCCTATATGCTACACGCTACACTCTACACGCTACACCCTACACACTACACTCTACACCCTACACGCTACACCCTACACTCTACACCCTACACGCTACACGCTACATTCTATAACCTACATGATACACTTTACACCCTACACGCTACACCCTACACTCTACACCCTACACCCTACACGCTACACTCTACACCCTACACGCTACACTCTACACTCTACACCCTACACCCTACACGCTATACGCTACACCCTACACTCTACACCCTACACCCTACAAGCTTCACTCTACACTCTACACCCTACACGCTACACCCTACACCCTACACGCTACACGCTACACGCTACACTCTACACTCTACACCCTATACGCTACACGCTACACCCTACTCCCTACACGCTACACGCTACACGCTACACACTACACTCTACACCCTACACGCTACACGCTACACGCTACACTCTACACGCTACACGCTACACCCTACACGCTACACGCTACACCCTACAAGCTACACCCTACACGCTACACTCTACACACTACACGCTACACTCTACACCCTACACACTACACTCTACACCCTACACCCTACACGCTACACTCTACATCCTACACGCTACACCCTACACTCTACACCCTAAACCCTACACCCTACACGCTACACGCTACACTCTATACCTTACACGCTACACGCTACACGCTACACCCAGCACACTACACTCTACACCCTACCTGCTACACGCTACACGCTACACTCTACACGCTAAACGCTACACTCTACACCCTACATGCTACACTCTACACGCTACACACTACACTTTACACCCTACACGCTGCAGTCTACACGCTACACGCTACACTCTACACCCTACACGCCACACTCTGCACGCTACACGCTACACGCTACACCCTACACGTTACACTCTACACCCTACACGCTTCACTCTACACCCTACACGCTACACTCTACACCCTACACGCTACACCCTACACTCTGCACCGTACACCATACACGCTACACGCTACACTCTACACCCTACACCCTACAATCTACAAGCTACACGCTACACTCTACACCCTACACGCTACACTCTACACGCTACACGCTACACCCTACACCCTACACGCTACACGTTACACTCTACACCCTACACTCTACACCCTACACGCTACACCCTACACGCTACACGCTACACTCTACACCCTACACCCTACCCTCTACACCCTACACCCTACGCGCTACACTCTACACCCTATACGCTACACCCTACACTCAACACCCTACACCCTACACTCTACACGATACACGCTACACTCTAGACCCTACACCCTACACCCTACACGTTACACTCTACACCCTACACCCTACTCGCTACGCCCTACACTCTACACCCTACACGCTACACCCTACACTCTACACCCTACACCCTACACGCTACACGCTACATGCTAAACGCTACACGCTACACTCTACACCCTACACGCTACACTCTACACGATACACGCTACACTCTAGACCCTACACCCTACATCCTACACGCTACACGCTACACTCTACACTCTACACCCTACTCGCTACGCCCTAAACTCTACACCCTACACGCTACACCCTACACCCTACCCGCTACGCCCTACACTCTACACCCTACACGCTACACGCTACACCCTACACGCTACACGCTACACTCTACACCCTACACGCTACACCCTACACTCTACACCATACACCCTACACGATACACGCTACACGCTAAACGCTACACGCTACACTCTACACCCTACACGCTACACCCAACACTCTACACCCTACATGCTACACGCTACATTCTACACGCTACACGCTACACTCTACACCCTACACGCTACACCCTACACTCTACACCCTACACCCTACACGCTACACGATACACGCTACACGCTAAACTCTACACCCTACACGCTACACCCTACACGCTACACTCTACACTCTACACCCTACACGCTACACCCTACACGCTACACTCTACACTCTACACCCTACACGCTACACGCTGCACCCTACACTCTACACCCTACACCCTACAAGCTTCACGCTACACTCTACACCGTACACGCTACACCCTACACTCTACACCCTACACCCTACAAGCTTCACGCTACACTCTACACCGTACAAGCTACACCCTACACTCTACACCCTACACACTACACGCTACACTCTACACCCTACACGCTACACCCTACACTCTACACCCTGCTCCCTACACGCTACACGCTACACTCTATACCCTACACGCTACACCCTACACGCTACACCCTACACTCTACAAGCTACACCCTACACCCTACACCATACACGCTACACGCTACACGATACACGCTACACTCTACACCCTACACGCTACACTCTACACCCTACACCCTACATGCTACACGCTACATGCTACACCCTACACTCTACACCCTACATGCTACAAACTACACTCTACACCCTACATTCTACACTCTACACCCTACACGCTACACCCTACACCCTACACTCGTGTAGGGTGTAGCGTGTAGCTTGTAGCGTGTAGAGTGTAGCGTGTAGGGTGTAGAGTGTAGCGTGTAGCTTGTAGTGTGTAGAGTGTAGGGTGTAGAGTGTAGCGTGTAGGGTGTAGCGTGTAGGATGTAGGGTGTAGAGTGTAGGGTGTAGCGTGTAGGGTGTAGATTGTAGCATGTAGCGTGTAGGGTGTAGCGTGTAGGGTGTAGAGTGTAGCGTGTAGGGAGTAGAGTGTAACGTGTAGCGTGTAGGGTGTAGGGTGTAGCGGGTAGCGTGTAGAGTGTAGCCTGTAGGGTGTAGAGTGTAGCGTGTAGCGTGTAGAGTGCAGCGTGTAGGGTGTAGAGTGTAGCGTGTAGGGTGTAGAGTGTAGCGTGTAGTGTGTAGAGTGTAGCATATAGGGTGTAGCGTGTAGGGTGTAGAGTGTAGAGTGTAGGGTGTAGGGTGTAGAGTGTAGGGTGTAGCGTGTAGTGTGTAGAGTGTAGCGTGTAGAGTGCAGCGTGTAGGGTGTAGCGTGTAGAGTGTAGCGTGTGGGGTGTAGGGTGTAGAGTGTAGGGTGTAGCGTGTAGCGTGTATCGTGTAGCGTGTAGAGTGTAGCATGTAGGGTGTAGGGTGTAGAGTGTAGGGTGTAGCGTGTAGGGTGTAGAGTGTAGCGTGTAGGGTGTAGGGTGTAGAGTGTAGGGTGTAGGATGTAGAGTGTAGCGTGTAGCGTGTAGGGTGTAGGGTGTAGAGTGTAGGGTGTAGCGTGTAGGGTGTAGAGTGTAGCGTGTAGCGTGTAGCGTGTAGGGTGTAGAATGTAGAATGTAGAGTGTAGGGTGTAGCGTTTAGCGTGTAGCGTGTAGGGTGTAGAGTGTAGAGTGTAGCGTGTAGGGTGTAGAGTGTAGCGTGTAGCGTGTAGGGTGGAGAGTGTAGAGTGTAGGGTGTAGCGTATAGGGTGTAGAGTGTAGCGTGTAGGGTGTAGGGTGTAGGGTGTAGCGTGTAGGGTGTAGAGTGTAGCGTGTAGGGTGTAGGGTGTAGAGTGTAGGGTGTAGCGTGTAGGGTGTAGAGTGTAGCGTGTAGGGTGTAGAGTGTAGCGTGTAGCATGTAGCGTGTAGAGTGTAGAGTGTAGCATGTGGGGTGTAGGGTGTAGAGTGTAGCGTGTAGGGTGTAGAGTGTAGCGTGTAGCGTGTAGCGTGTAGAGTGAAGTGTGTAGCATGTGGGGTGTAGGGTGTAGAGTGTTGGGTGTAGCGTGTAGGGTGTAGAGTGTAGCGCGTAGCGTGTAGCGTATAGGGTGTAGGATGTAGAGTGTAGGGTGTAGCGTGTAGGGTGTAGAGTGTAGCATGTAGCGTGTAGGGTGTAGAGAGTAGGGTGTAGCGTGTAGCGTGTAGGGTGTAGGGTGTAAAGTTTAGTGTAGCGTGTAGGGTGTAGAGTGTAGCGTGTATCGTGTAGCGTGTAGGGTGTAGGGTGTAGGGTGTTGAGTGTAGTGTAGCGTGTAGGGTGTAGAGTGTAGCGTGTATTGTGTAGCTTGTAGCGTGTAGGGTGTAGGGTGTAGGCTGTTGAGTGTAGGGTGTAGCGTATAGGGTGTAGAGTGTAGCGTGTAGAGTGTAGGGTGTAGCGTGTAGGGTGTAGAGTTTAGCGTGTAGGGTGTAGAGTGTAGCGTGTAGGGTGTTGGGTGTAGCGTGTAGGGTGTAGAGTGAAGCGTGTAGGGTGTAGAGTGTAGCGTTTAGCGTTTAGCGAGTAGAGTGTAGCGTGTAGCGTGAAGGGTGTAGAGTGTAGCGTGTAGTGTTTAGGATGTAGCGTGTTGCGTGCAGCGTGTGTAGTGTAGCGTGTAGGGTGTAGAGTGTAGCGTGTAGGGTGTAGAGTGTAGCGTGTAGCATGTGGGGTGTAGGGTGTAGAGTGTAGCGTGTAGGGTGTAGAGTGTAGCGTGTAGCGTGTAGCGTGTAGAGTGTAGCGTGTAGCATGTGGGGTGTAGGGTGTAGAGTGTTGGGTGTAGCGTGTAGGGTGTAGAGTGTAGCGCGTAGCGTGTAGCGTGTAGCATATAGGGTGTAGGGTGTAGAGTGTAGGGTGTAGCGTGTAGGGTGTAGAGAGTAGGGTGTAGCGTGTAGCGTGTAGGGTGTAGGGTGTAAAGTTTAGTGTAGCGTGTAGGGTGTAGAATGTAGCGTGTATCGTGTAGCTTTTAGCGTGTAGGGTGTAGGGTGTTGAGTGTAGGGTGTAGCGTATAGGGTGTAGAGTGTAGCGTGTAGAGTGTAGGGTGTAGGGTGTAGCGTGTAGGGTGTAGAGTGTAGTGTGTAGGGTGTAGAGTGTAGCGTGCAGCGTGTAGGGTGTAGCGTGTAGGGTGTAGCGTGTAGGGTGTGGAGTGTAGCGTATAGGGTGTAGGGTGTAGAGTGTAGCATGTAGCGTGTAGGGTGTAGGGTGTAGAGTGTAGGGTGTAGGGTGTAGCATGTAGCGTGTAGGGTGTAGAGTGTAGCGTGTAGCGTGTAGCGTGTAGGGTGTAGGGTGTAGAGTGTAGGGTGTAGCGTGTTGGGTGTAGAGTGTAGCGTGTAGCGTGTAGCATGTAGGGTGTAGAGTGAAGGGTGTAGCATGTAGGGTGTAGAGTGTAGCATATAGCGTGTAGATTGTAGCGTGTAGGGTGTACCATGTAGCGGGTAGGGTGTAGAATGTAGAGTGTAGGGTGTATGATGTAGAGTGTAGGGCGTAGAGTGTAGCGTGTAGCGTGTAGAGTGTAGCGTGTAGCGTGTAGGGTGTAGGGTGTAGAGTGTAGGGTGTAGGGTGTAGCGTGTAGCGTGTAGGGAGTAGGGTGTAGGCTGTAGCGTGTAGCATATAGCGTGTAGCGTGTAGCGTGTAGGGTGTAGAGTGTAGGGTGTAGCTGAGTGTAGCTTGTAGCGTGTAGCGTGTAGGGTGTAGGGTGTAGGGTGTAGCGTGTAGGGTGTAGCGTGTAGGGTGTAGAGTTTAGCGTGTAGCGTGTATCGTGTAGCGTGTAGGGTATAGCGTGTAGCGGGTAGGGTGTAGAATGTAGAGTGTAGGGTGTATGATGTAGAGTGTAGGGTGTAGAGTGTAGCGTGTAGGGTGTAGGGTGTAGCGTGTAGGGTGTAGAGTGTAGCGTGTAGGGTGTAGGGTGTAGAGTGTAGGGTGTAGCGTGTAGGGTGTAGAGTGTAGCGTGTAGGGTGTAGAGTGTAGCGTGTAGCGTGTAGCGTGTAGAGTGTAGAGTGTAGCATGTGGGGTGTATTGTGTAGAGTGTAGCGTGTAGGGTGTAGAGTGTAGCGTGTAGCGTGTAGCGTGTAGAGTGTAGCGTGTAGCATGTGGGGTGTAGGGTGTAGAGTGTTGGGTGTAGCGTGTAGGGTGTAGAGTGTAGCGTGTATCGTGTAGCGTGTAGCGTGTAGGGTGTAGGGTGTAGGGTGTTGAGTGTAGTGTAGCGTGTAGGGTGTAGAGTGTAGCGTGTATTGTGTAGCTTGTAGCGTGTAGGGTGTAGGGTGTAGGCTGTTGAGTGTAGGGTGTAGCGTATAGGGTGTAGAGTGTAGCGTGTAGAGTGTAGGGTGTAGGGTGTAGCGTGTAGGGTGTAGAGTTTAGCGTGTAGGGTGTAGAGTGTAGCGTGTAGCGTGTAGGGTGTTGGGTGTAGCGTGTAGGGTGTAGAGTGAAGCGTGTAGGGTGTAGAGTGTAGCGTGTAGCGTTTAGCGTGTAGAGTGTAGCGTGTAGCGTGAAGGGTGTAGGGTGTAGAGTGTAGGGTGTAGCGTGTAGGGTGTAGAGTGTAGCGTGTAGTGTGTAGGATGTAGCGTGTTGCGTGCAGCTTGTGTAGTGTAGCGTGTAGGGTGTAGAGTGTAGCGTGTAGGGTGTAGAGTGTAGCGTGTAGCATGTGGGGTGTAGGGTGTAGAGTGTAGCGTGTAGGGTGTAGAGTGTAGCGTGTAGCATGTGGGGTGTAGGGTGTAGAGTGTTGGGTGTAGCGTGTAGGGTGTAGAGTGTAGCGCGTAGCGTGTAGCGTGTAGCGTATAGGGTGTAGGGTGTAGAGTGTAGGGTGTAGCGTGTAGGGTGTAGAGTGTAGCATGTAGCGTGTAGGGTGTAGAGAGTAGGGTGTAGCGTGTAGCGTGTAGGGTGTAGGGTGTAAAGTTTAGTGTAGCGGGTAGGGTGTAGAATGTAGCGTGTATCGTGTAGCTTGTAGCGTGTAGGGTGTAGGGTGTACGGTGTTGAGTGTAGGGTGTAGCGTATAGGGTGTAGAGTGTAGCGTGTAGAGTGTAGGGTGTAGGGTGTAGCGTGTAGCGTGTAGAGTGTAGCGTGTAGGGTGTAGAGTGTAGCGTGTAGCGTGTAGGGTGTAGCGTGTAGGGTGTAGCGTGTAGGGTGTGGAGTGTAGCGTGTAGGGTGTAGGGTGTAGAGTGTAGCATGTAGCGTGTAGGGTGTAGGGTGTAGAGTGTAGGGTGTAGGGTGTAGCATGTAGCGTGTAGGGTGTAGAGTGTAGCGTGTAGCATGTAGCGTGTAGGGTGTAGGGTGTAGAGTGTAGGGTGTAGCGTGTTGGGTGTAGAGTGTAGCGTGTAGCGTGTAGCATGTAGGGAGTAGAGTGAAGGGTGTAGCATGTAGGGTGTAGAGTGTAGCGTGTAGGGTGTAGAGTGTAGCGTATAGCGTGTAGATTGTAGCGTGTAGGGTGTACCATGTAGCGGGTAGGGTGTAGAATGTAGAGTGTAGGGTGTATGATGTAGAGTGTAGGGCGTAGAGTGTAGTGTGTAGCGTGTAGAATGTAGCGTGTAGCGTGTAGGGTGTAGGGTGTAGGGTGTAGAGTGTAGGGTGTAGCGTGTAGCGTGTAGCGTGTAGGGAGTAGGGTGTAGGCTGTAGCGTGTAGCATATAGCGTGTAGCGTGTAGCGTGTAGGGTGTAGAGTGTAGAGTGTAGCTTGTAGCGTGTAGCGTGTAGGGTGTAGGGTGTAGTGTGTTGGGTGTAGCGTGTAGGGTGTAGCGTGTAGGGTGTAGAGTTTAGCGTGTAGCGTGTATCGTGTAGCGTGTAGGGTATAGCGTGTAGCGGGTAGGGTGTAGAATGTAGAGTGTAGGGTGTATGATGTAGAGTGTAGGGTGTAGAGTGTAGCGTGTAGCGTGTAGAGTGTAGCGTGTAGCGTGTTGCGTGTAGGGTGTAGGGTGTAGCGTGTAGGGTGTAGTGTTTAGCGTGTAGGGTGTAGAGTGTAGCGTGTAGCGTGTAGGGTGTTGGGTGTAGCGTGTAGGGTGTAGAGTGAAGCGTGTAGGGTGTAGAGTGTAGCGTGTAGCGTGTAGCGTGTAGAGTGTAGCGTGTAGCGTGAAGGGTGTAGGGTGTAGAGTGTAGGGTGTAGCGTGTAGGGTGTAGAGTGTAGCGCGTAGCGTGTAGCGTGTAGCGTATAGGGTGTAGAGTGTAGGGTGTAGCGTGTAGGGTGTAGAGTGTAGCATGTAGCGTGTAGGGTGTAGAGAGTAGGGTGTAGCGTGTAGCGTGTAGGGTGTAGGGTGTAAAGTTTAGTGTAGCGTGTAGGGTGTAGAATGTAGCGTGTATCGTGTAGCGTGTAGCGTGTAGGGTGTAGGGTGTAGGGTGTAGGGTGTTGAGTGTAGTGTAGCGTGTAGGGTGTAGACTGTAGCGTGTATTGTGTAGCTTGTAGCGTGTAGGTTGTAGGGTGTAGGGTGTTGAGTGTAGTGTAGCGTGTAGGGTGTAGAGTGTAGCGTGTATTGTGTAGCTTGTAGCGTGTAGGGTGTAGGGTGTAGGGTGTTGAGTGTGGGGTGTAGCGTATAGGGTGTAGCGTGTAGCGTGTAGGGTGTTGGGTGTAGCGTGTAGGGTGTAGAGTGAAGCGTGTAGGGTGTAGAGTGTAGCGTGTAGCGTGTAGAGTGTAGCGTGTAGCGTGAAGGGTGTAGGGTGTAGAGTGTAGGATGTAGCGTGTAGGGTGTAGAGTGTAGCATGTAGGGTGTAGGGTGTAGAGTGTAGGGTGTAGAGTGTAACGTGTAGTGTGTAGGATGTAGCGAGTTGCGTGTAGCGTGTGTAGTGTAGCGTGTAGGGTGTAGAGTGTAGCATGTAGCGTGTTGCGTGTAGCATGCAGCGTGTAGGGTGCTGAGTGTAGCGTGTAGCGTGTGGAGTGTAGCGTGTAGGGTGTAGGGTGTAGAGTATAGCGTGCAGTGTGGTTTGTAGCGTGTAGCGTGTAGGGTGTAGGGTGTAGCGTGTAGGGTGTAGAGTGTAGCGTGTAGGGTGTAGGGTGTATCGTGTATCGTGTAGGGTGTAGAGTGTAGCGTTTAGCGTGTAGCGTGTAGGGTGTAGAGTGTAGCGTGTAGCGTGAAGGGTGTAGCGTGTAGGGTGTAGCGTGTAGGGTGTGGAGTGTAGCGTGTAGGGTGTAGGGTATAGAGTGTAGCATGTAGCGTGTAGGGTGTAGGGTGTAGAGTGTAGGGTGTAGGGTGTAGCGTGTAGCGTGTAGGGTGTAGAGTGTAGCGTGTAGCGTGTAGGGTGTAGGGTATAGAGTGTAGGGTGTAGCGTGTAGGGTGTAGAGTGTAGCGTGTAGCGTGTAGCATGTAGGGTGTAGAGTGAAGGGTGTAGCATGTAGGGTGTAGAGTGTAGCGTGTAGGGTGTAGAGTGTAGCGTATAGCGTGTAGATTGTAGCGTGTAGGGTGTACCGTGTAGCGGGTAGGGTGTAGAATGTAGAGTGTAGGGTGTATGATGTAGAGTGTAGGGCGTAGAGTGTAGCGTGTAGCGTGTAGAGTGTAGAGTGTAGAGTGTAGGGTGTAGGGTGTAGAGTGTAGGGTGTAGCGTGTAGCGTGTAGCGTGTAGGGAGTAGGGTGTAGGCTGTAGCGTGTAGCATATAGCGTGTAGCGTGTAGCGTGTAGGGTGTAGAGTGTAGAGTGTAGCATGTAGCGTGTAGCGTGTAGGGTGTAGGGTGTAGTGTGTAGGGTGTAGCGTGTAGGGTGTAGCGTGTAGGGTGTAGAGTTTAGCGTGTAGCGTGTATCGTGTAGCGTGTAGGGTGTAGGGTGCAGAGTGTAGGGTGTAGCGTGTAGGGTGTAGAGTGTAGCGTGTAGCGTGTAGCGTGTAGAATGTAGCGTGTAGCGTGTAGGGAGTAGGGTGTAGGGTGTAGCGTGTAGAGTGTAGCGTGTAGCGTGTAGTGTGTAGCGTGTAGCGTGTAGGGTGTAGCATGTAGGGTGTAGAGTGTAGCATGTAGCGTGTAGGGTGTAGGGTGTAGAGTGTAGCGTGTAGCGTGTAGGGTGTAGGGTGTAGGGTCTAGAGTGTAGCGTGTATCGTGTAGCGTGTAGGGTGTAGGGTGTACGGTGTTGAGTGTACGGTGTAGCGTGTAGCGTGTATCGTGTAGCGTGTAGGGTGTAGGGTGTAGAGTGTAGGGTGTAGCGTGTAGGGTGTAGTGTGTAGCGTGTAGCGTGTAGAATGTAGCGTGTAGCGTGTAGGGTGTAGGGTGTAGAGTGTAGGGTGTAGCGTGTAGGGTGTAGAGTGTAGCGTGTAGCGTGTAGCGTGTAGGGTGTAGGGTGTAGAGTGTAGGGTGTAGCGTGTAGGGTGTAGCGTGTAGCGTGTAGCATGTAGGGTGTAGAGTGAAGGGTGTAGCATGTAGGGTGTAGAGTGTAGCGTGTAGGGTGTAGAGTGTAGCGTGTAGGGTGTAGCGTGTAGCGGGTAGGGTGTAGAACGTAGAGTGTAGGGTGTATGATGTAGAGTGTAGGGTGTAGAGTGTAGCGTGTAGCGTGTAGAGTGTAGCGTGTAGCGTGTAGCGTGTAGGGTGTAGGGTGTAGAGTGTACGGTGTAGCGTGTAGGGAGTAGGGTGTAGGCTGTAGCGTGTAGCATATAGCGTGTAGCGTGTAGCGTGTAGGGTGTAGAGTGTAGAGTGTAGCATGTAGGGTGTAGCGTGTAGGGTGTAGTGTGTAGGGTGTAGCGTGTAGGGTGTAGCGTGTAGGGTGTAGAGTTTAGCGTGTAGCGTGTATCGTGTAGCGTGTAGGGTGTAGGGTGTAGAGAGTAGCGTGTAGCGTGTAGGGTGTAGGGTGTAGAGTGTAGGGTGTAGAGTGTAGCGTGTAGGGAGTAGGGTGTAGGCTGTAGCGTGTAGCACATAGCGTGTAGGGTGTAGCGTGTAGGGTGTAGAGTTTAGCGTGTAGCGTGTATCGTGTAGCGTGTAGGGTGTAGGGTGCAGAGTGTAGGGTGTAGCGTGTAGGGTGTAGAGTGTAGCGTGTAGCGTGTAGCGTGTAGAATGTAGCGTGTAGCGTGTAGGGAGTAGGGTGTAGGGTGTAACGTGTAGCGTGTAGCGTGTAGTGTGTAGCGTGTAGCGTGTAGGGTGTAGCATGTAGGGTGTAGAGTGTAGCATGTAGCGTGTAGGGTGTAGGGTGTAGAGTGTAGCGTGTAGCGTGTAGGGTGTAGGGTGTAGGGTCTAGAGTGTAGCGTGTATCGTGTAGCGTGTAGGGTGTAGGGTGTACGGTGTTGAGTGTAGGGTGTAGCGTGTAGCGTGTATCGTGTAGCGTGTAGGGTGTAGGGTGTAGAGTGTAGGGTGTAGCGTGTAGGGTGTAGTGTGTAGCGTGTAGCGTGTAGAATGTAGCGTGTAGCGTGTAGGGTGTAGGGTGTAGAGTGTAGGGTGTAGCGTGTAGGGTGTAGAGTGTAGCGTGTAGCGTCTAGCGTGTAGGGTGTAGGGTGTAGAGTGTAGGGTGTAGCGTGTAGGGTGTAGAGTGTAGCGTGTAGCGTGTAGCATGTAGGGTGTAGAGTGAAGGGTGTAGCATGTAGGGTGTAGAGTGTAGCGTGTAGGGTGTAGAGTGTAGCGTGTGGGGTGTAGCGTGTAGCGGGTAGGGTGTAGAACGTAGAGTGTAGGGTGTATGATGTAGAGTGTAGGGTGTAGAGTGTAGCGTGTAGAGTGTAGCGTGTAGCGTGTAGCGTGTGGGGTGTAGGGTGTAGAGTGTACGGTGTAGCGTGTAGCGTGTTGGGAGTAGGGTGTAGGCTGTAGCGTGTAGCATATAGCGTGTAGCGTGTAGCGTGTAGGGTGTAGAGTGTAGAGTGTAGCATGTAGGGTGTAGCGTGTAGGGTGTAGTGTGTAGGGTGTAGCGTGTAGGGTGTAGCGTGTAGGGTGTAGAGTTTAGCGTGTAGCGTGTATCGTGTAGCGTGTAGGGTGTAGGGTGTAGAGTGTAGGGTGTAGCGTGTAGGGTGTAGAGTGTAGCGTGTAGCGTATAGGGTGTAGGGTGTAGGGTGTAGGGTGTAGCGTGTAGGGTGTAGAGTGTAGCGTGTAGCGTGTAGCTTGTAGCGTGTAGAGTGTAGGGTGTAGCGTGTAGGGTGTAGAGTGTAGCGTGTAGGGTGTAGAGTGTAGCGTGTAGCGCTTAGAGTGTAGCGTGTAGGGTGTAGCGTGCAGTGTGTAGGGTGTAGAACGTAGAGTGTAAGGTGTATGGTGTAGAGTGTAGGGTGTAGAGTGTAGCGTGTAGCGTGTAGAGTGTAGCGTGTAGGGTGTAGGGTGTAGAGTGTAGGGTGTAGCGTGTAGCGTGTAGGGAGTAGGGTGTAGGGTGTAGCGTGTAGGGTGTAGGGTGTAGAGTGTAGCGTGTAGCGTGTAGAGTGTAGAGTTTAGCATGTAGCGTGTAGCATGTAGGGTGTAGGGTGTAGAGGGTAGGGTGTAGCATGTAGGGTGTAGGGTGTAGCGTGTAGGGTGTAGATTGTAGAGTGTAGGGTGTATAGTGCACATTTTTCCCCATTTCCCCACTGGGTCAAAACTTCTGTTAGAATGATGCGTTTTCCTTCTATTTCCAATGGCCTACAAGCATAAGTGAAGCAGTGAGCAGCAGTCTCTATTAGTATGAGATAACGGAAAACATTTCACATTTTTCCCCATTTCCCCATTGGGTCCTATACTAATAGAAACTGCTGCTCACCGCTTCACTTATGCATGTCAGCCATTGGAAAGAGCAGGAAAACGCAAAAAATGTCAACCTCTGATCATTGTAACAGAAGTTATGACCCAATGGTGAAATGGGGAAAATTGTGAAATGTTTTCCGTTATCTCTTATACTAATACAGACTGCTGCTCACCGCTTCATATATGCTTGTAGGCCATTGGAAAGAGCAGGAAAACTAAAAAAATTTCAACCTCTGATCATTGTAACAGGTTATGTCCCAATGGGGAAAAATGTGAAATGTTTTCTATCTCCTATACTAATAGAGACTGCTGCTCACTGCTTCACTTATGCTTGTAGGACATTGGAAAGAGCTACACCCTACACTCTACACTCTACAGCCTACACGCTACACCCTACATGCTACACTCTACACACTACACGCTACACTCTACACCCTACAGGCTACACTCTACACGCTATACACTACACCCTACACGCTACACGCTACACACTACACTCTACACCCCACACGCTGCACTCTACACGCTACACTCTACACCCTACAGGCTACACTCTACACGCTACACCCTACACCCTACACTCTACACTCTACACCCTACACGCAACACCCTACACCCTACATGCTACACCCTACACTCTACACCATACACCCTACACGCTACACGCTACATGCTACACTCTACACTCTAAACGCTACACGCTACACGCTACACGCTACACACTACACCCTACACTCTGCACCCTACACCCTACACGCTACACACTACACGCTACACCCTACTCCCTACATGCTACACGCTACACGCTACACACTACACTCTACACCCTACACCCTACACGCTACACGCTACACTCTACACGCTACACGCTACACTCTACACCCTATACTCTCCACCCTACACTCTACATTCTACACCCTACACGCTACACGCTACACCCTACACGCCACACTCTACACGCTACACGCTACACTCTACACCCTACACGCTACACTCTACACCCTACACGCTACACCCTACACTCTACACGCTACACCCTACACTGTACACCCTACAGGCTACACGGTACATGCTACACGCTACATGCTACACTCAACACACTACTCGCTACGCCCTACACTCTACACCCTACACGCTACACCCTACACGCTACACACTACACTCTACACCCTACACGCTACACCTTACACTCTACACCCTACACCCTACACGCTACATGCTACACGCTACACTCTACACCCTACACGCTACACCCAACACTCTACACCCTACACCCTATATGCTACACGCTACACTCTACACGCTACACGCTACACGCTACACTCTACACCCTACATGCTACACGCTACACTCTGCACCCTACACGCTACACCTTACACTCTACACCCTACACCCTACACGCTACACGCTAAACGCTACACGCTACACGCTACACTCTACACCCTACACGCTACACCCAACACTCTACACCCTACACCCTATATGCTACACGCTACACTCTACACACTACACCCTACACGCTACACTCTACACCCTACACGCTACACCCTACACTCTACACCCTACACGCTACATTCTACACCCTACACGCTACACTCTACACCCTACACGCTACACCCTACACTCTACACCCTACACCCTACACGCTACACTCTACACCCTACACGCTACACTCTACACTCTACACCCTACACCCTACATGCTACACGCTACACGCTACACCCTACACTCTACACCCTACACCCTACAAGCTTCACTCTACACTCTACACCCTACACGCTACACCCTACACCCTACACGCTACACGCTACATGCTACACTCTACACTCTACACCCTACATGCTACACCCTACACTCTACACCCTACACGCTACACGCTACATTCTACACCCTACACGCTACACCCTACACCCTACACGCTACACTCTGCACCCTACACCTTACACTCTACACCCTACACCCTACACGCTACACACTAAACGCTGCACGCTACACGCTACACTCTACACCCTACACGCTACACCCAACACTCTACACCCTACACCCTATATGCTACACTCTACACCCTACACGCTACACCCTACACTCTACACCCTACACGCTACATTCTACACCCTACACGCTACACTCTACACCCTACACGCTACACCCTACACTCTGCACCCTACACCCTACACGCTACACTCTACACCCTACACGCTACACTCTACACTCTACACCCTACACCCTACACCCTACATGCTACACGCTACACGCTACACCCTACACTCTACACCCTACACCCTACACGCTACACACTACACGCTACACACTACACTCTACACCCTACACCCTACACGCTACACACTACACGCTACACTCTACACGCTACACGCTACACCCTACACCCTACACGCTACACGCTACACCCTACACGCTACACCCTACACGCTACACTCTACACACTACACGCTACACTCTACACCCTACACACTACACTCTACACCCTACACCCTACACGCTACACTCTACATCCTACACGCTACACCCTACACTACACCCTAAACCCTACACCCTACACGCTACACGCTACACTCTATACCCTACACGCTAAACGCTACACCCAACACCCTACACTCTACACCCTACACCCTACCCGCTACACGCTACACGCTACACGCTACACACTACACTTTACACCCTACACGCTGCAGTCTACACGCTACACGCTACACTCTACACCCTACACGCCACACTCTACACGCTACACGCTACACCCTACACGCTACACGTTACACTCTACACCCTACACGCTTCACTGTACACCCTACACGCTACACCCTACACTCTACACCGTACACCATACACGCTACAAGCTACACTCTACACCCTACACGCTACACCCTACAATCTACAAGCTACACGTTACACTCTACACCCTACACGCTACACTCTACACGCTACACGCTACACGCTACACCCTACACCCTACACGCTACACGTTACACTCTACACCCTACACTCTACACCCTACACGCTACACCCTACACGCTACACGCTACACGCTACACTCTACACCCTACACCCTACCCTCTACACCCTACACCCTACGCGCTACACTCTACACCCTATACGCTACACCCTACACTCAACACCCTACACCCTACACTCTACACGATACACGCTACACTCTAGACCCTACACCCTACACCCTACACGCTACACGCTACACTCTACACCCTACACCCTACTCGCTACGCCCTACACTCTACACCCTACACACTACACCCTACACCCTACACGCTACACGCTACAATCTACACCCTACACGCTACACCCTACACTCTACACCCTACACCCTACAAGCTACACGCTAAACGCTACACGCTACACTCTACACCCTACACACTACACTCTACACGATACACGCTACACTCTAGACCCTACACCCTACATCCTACACGCTACATGCTACACTCTACACTCTACACCCTACACTCTACACCCTACACGCTACACCCTACACCCTACTCGCTACGCCCTACACTCTACACCTTACACGCTACACCCTACACCCTACACGCTACACGCTACACTCTACACCCTACACGCTACACCCTACACTCTACACCATACACAGTGCACGCTACACGCTACACGCTAAACGCTACACGCTACACTCTACACCCTACACGCTACACCCAACACTCTACACCCTACATGCTACACGCTACATTCTACACGCTACACGCTACACTCTACACCCTACACGCTACACCCTACACTCTACACTCTACACCCTACACGCTACACGATACACGCTACACGCTAAACTCTACACCCTACACGCTACACCCTACACGCTACACTCTACACTCTACACCCTACACGCTACACCCTACACTCTACACCCTACACCCTACACGCTACACTCTACACCCTACACGCTACACTCTACACTCTACACCCTACACCCTACATGCTACACGCTACACGCTACACCCTACACTCTACACCCTACACCCTACAAGCTTCACTCTACACTCTACACCCTACACGCTACACCCTACACCCTACACGCTACACGCTACACTCTACACTCTACACCCTACATGCTACACCCTAAACTCTACACCCTACATGCTACACGCTACATTCTACACCCTACACGCTACACTCTACACCCTACACGCTACACCCTACACCCTACACGCTACACGCTACACTCTGCACCCTACACGCTACACCTTACACTCTACACCCTACACCCTACACGCTACACGCTAAACGCTGCACGCTACACGCTACACTCTACACCCTACACGCTACACCCAACACTCTACACCCTACACCCTATATGCTACACGCTACACTCTACACCCTACACGCTACACTCTACACCCTACACGCTACACCCTACACTCTACACCCTACACGCTACATTCTACACCCTACACGCTACACTCTACACCCTACACGCTACACCCTACACTCTACACCCTACACCCTACACGCTACACTCTACACCCTACACGCTACACTCTACACTCTACACCCTACATGCTACACGCTACACGCTACACCCTACACTCTACACCCTACAAGCTTCACTCTACACTCTACACCCTACACGCTACACCCTACACCCTACACGCTACACGCTACACGCTACACTCTACACTCTACACCCTATACGCTACACGCTACACCCTACTCCTTACACGCTACACACTACACGCTACACACTACACTCTACACCCTACATGCTACACGCTACACGCTACACCCTACACTCTACACCCTACACCCTACAAGCTTCACTCTACACTCTACACGCTACACGCTACACCCTACAACCTACACGCTACACGCTACACCCTACACGCTACACCCTACACGCTACACTCTACACACTACACGCTACACTCTACACCCTACACACTACACTCTACACCCTACACCCTACACGCTACACTCTACATCCTACACGCTACACCCTACACTACACCCTAAACCCTACACCCTACACGCTACACGCTACACTCTATACCCTACACGCTAAACGCTACACCCAACACCCTACACTCTACACCCTACACCCTACCCGCTACACGCTACACGCTACACTCTACACGCTACACTCTACACCCTACATGCTACACTCTACACGCTACACACTACACTTTACACCCTACACGCTGCAGTCTACACGCTACACGCTACACTCTACACCCTACACGCCACACTCTACACGCTACACGCTACACCCTACACGCTACACGTTACACTCTACACCCTACACGCTTCACTCTACACCCTACACGCTACACCCTACACTCTACACCGTACACCATACACGCTACACGCTACACTCTACACCCTACACGCTACACCCTACAATCTCCAAGCTACACGTTACACTCTACACCCTACACGCTACACTCTACACGCTACACGCTACACGCTACACCCTACACCCTACACGCTACACGTTACACTCTACACCCTACACTCTACACCCTACACGCTACACCCTACACGCTACACGCTACACGCTACACTCTACACCCTACACCCTACCCTCTACACCCTACACCCTACGCGCTACACTCTACACCCTATACGCTACACCCTACACTCAACACCCTACACCCTACACTCTACACGATACACGCTACACTCTAGACCCTACACCCTACACCATACACGCTACACGCTACACTCTACACCCTACACCCTACTCGCTACGCCCTACACTCTACACCCTACACACTACACCCTACACCCTACACGCTACACGCTACACTCTACACCCTACACGCTACACCCTACACTCTACACCCTACACCCTACAAGCTACACGCTAAACGCTACACGCTACACTCTACACCCTACACGCTACACTCTACACGATACACGCTACACTCTAGACCCTACACCCTACATCCTAAACGCTACACGCAACACTCTACACTCTACACCCTACTCGCTACGCCCTACACTCTACACCCTACACGCTACACCCTACACCCTACTCGCTACGCCCTACACTCTACACCCTACACGCTACACCCTACACCCTACACGCTACACGCTACACTCTACACCCTACACGCTACACCCTACACTCTACACCATACACCCTGCACGCTACACGCTACACGCTAAACGCTACACGCTACACTCTACACCCTACACGCTACACCCAACACTCTACACCCTACATGCTACACGCTACATTCTACACGCTACACGCTACACTCTACACCCTACACGCTACACCCTACACTCTACACCCTACACCCTACACGCTACACGATACACGCTACACGCTAAACTCTACACCCTACACGCTACACCCTACACGCTACACTCTACACTCTACACCCTACACGCTACACCCTACACGCTACACTCTACACTCTACACCCTACACGCTACACGCTGCACCCTACACTCTACACCCTACACCCTACAAGCTTCACGCTACACTCTACACCGTACACGCTACACCCTACACTCTACACCCTACACCCTACATGCTACACGCTACACTCTACACCCTACACGCTACACCCTACACTCTACACCCTGCACCCTACACGCTACACGCTACACTCTACACCCTACACTCTACACCCTACACGCTACACCCTACACTCTACACGCTACACACTACACTCTACACCCTACATGCTACAACCTACACTCTACACCCTACACGCTACACGCTACACCCTACACTCTACACCCTACACCCTACAAGCTTCACGCTACACTCTACAACGTACACGCTACACCCTACGCTCTACACCCTACACACTACACGCTACACTCTACACCCTACACGCTACACCCTACACTCTACACCCTGCTCCCTACACGCTACACGCTACACTCTACACCCTACACGCTACACCCTACATGCTACACCCTACACTCTACAAGCTACACCCTACACCCTACACCCTACACGCTACACGCTACACGATACACGCTACACTCTACACCCTACACGCTACACTCTACACCCTACACCCTACATGCTACACGCTACATGCTACACCCTACACTCTACACCCTACATGCTACACACTACACTCTACACCCTACATTCTACACTCTACACCCTACACGCTACACCCTACACCCTACACTCGTGTACACGAGTGTAGCTTGTAGCGTGTAGAGTGTAGCGTGTAGGGTGTAGAGTGTAGCGTGTAGCGTGTAGTGTGTAGAGTGTAGGGTGTAGAGTGTAGGGTGTAGAGTGTAGCGTGTAGGGTGTAGCGTGTAGGGTGTAGGGTGTAGAGTGTAGGGTGTAGCGTGTAGGGTGTAGAGTGTAGCATGTAGCGTGTAGGGTGTAGCGTGTAGGGTGTAGAGTGTAGCGTGTAGGGAGTAGAGTGTAACGTGTAGCGTGTAGGGTGTAGGGTGTAGCGGGTAGCGTGTAGAGTGTAGCCTGTAGGGTGTAGAGTGTAGCGTGTAGCGTGTAGAGTGCAGCTTGTAGGGTGTAGAGTGTAGCGTGTAGAGTGTAGGGTGTAGGGTGTAGATTGTAGCGTGTAGGGTGTAGAGTGTAGCGTGTAGTGTGTAGAGTGTAGCATGTAGGGTGTAGCGTGTAGGGTGTAGAGTGTAGGGTGTAGGGTGTAGAGTGTAGGGTGTAGCGTGTAGTGTGTAGAGTGTAGCGTGTAGCGTGTGGCATGTAGCGGGTAGGGCGTAGGGTGTAGAGTGCAGGGTGTAGCGTGTAGCTTGTAGGGTGTAGAGTGTAGCGTGTAGAGTGCATCGTGTAGGGTGTAGCGTGTAGAGTGTAGCGTGTGGGGTGTAGGGTGTAGAGTGTAGGGTGTAGCGTGTAGCGTGTATCGTGTAGCGTGTAGAGTGTAGCATGTAGGGTGTAGGGTGTAGAGTGTAGGGTGTAGCGTGTAGGGTGTAGAGTGTAGCGTGTAGGGTGTAGGGTGTAGAGTGTAGGGTGTAGGATGTAGAGTGTAGCGTGTAGCGTGTAGGGTGTAGGGTGTAGAGTGTAGGGTGTAGCGTGTAGGGTGTAGAGTGTAGCGTGTAGCGCGTAGCGTGTAGGGTGTAGAATGTAGAATGTAGAGTGTAGGGTGTAGCGTTTAGCGTGTAGCGTGTAGGGTGTAGAGTGTAGAGTGTAGCGTGTAGGGTGTAGAGTGTAGCGTGTAGCGTGTAGGGTGGAGAGTGTAGAGTGTAGGGTGTAGCGTATAGGGTGTAGAGTGTAGCGTGTAGGGTGTAGGGTGTAGGGTGTAGCGTGTAGGGTGTAGCGTGTAGGGTGTAGAGTGTAGCGTGTAGGGTGTAGCGTGTAGCGTGTAGCGCGTAGAGTGTAGCATGTGGGGTGTAGAGTGTAGCGTGTAGGGTATAGAGTGTAGTGTGTAGCGTGTAGCGTGTAGAGTGTAGCGTGTAGCATGTGGGGTGAAGGGTGTAGAGTGTTGGGTGTAGCGTGTAGGGTGTAGAGTGTAGCGCGTAGGGTGTAGCGTGTAGCGTATAGGGTGTAGGACTTAGAGTGTAGGGTGTAGCGTGTAGAGAGTAGGGTATAGCGTGTAGCGTGTAGGGTCTAGGGTGTAAAGTTTAGTGTAGCGTGTAGGGTGTAGAGTGTAGCGTGTATCGTGTAGCGTGTATGGTGTAGGGTGTAGGGTGTTGAGTGTAGTGTAGCGTGTAGAGTGTAGCATGTATTGTGTAGCTTGTAGCGTGTAGGGTGTAGGGTGTTGAGTGTAGGGTGTAGCGTATAGGGTGTAGAGTGTAGCGTGTAGAGTATAGGGTTTAGGGTGTAGCGTGTAGGGTGTAGAGTTTAGCGTGTAGGGTGTAGAGTGTAGCGTGTAGCGTGTAGGGTGTTGGGTGTAGCGTGTAGGGTGTAGAGTGAAGCGTGTAGGGTGTAGAGTGTAGCGTGTAGCGTGTAGCGTGTAGAGTGTAGCGTGTAGCGTGTAGCGTGAAGGGTGTAGGGTGTAGAGTGTAGGGTGTAGGATGTAGAGTGTAGGGTGTAGAGTGTAACGTGTAGTGTGTAGGATGTAGCGTGTTGCGTGTAGCGTGTGTAGTGTAGCGTGTAGCGTGTGTAGTGTAGCATGTAGGGTGTAGAGTGTAGCGTGTAGCATGTGGGGTGTAGGGTGTAGAGTGTAGCGTGTAGGGTGTAGAGTGTAGCGTGTAGCGTGTAGCGTGTAGAGTGTAGCGTGTAGCATGTGGGGTGTAGGGTGTAGAGTGTAGCGTGTAGGGTGTAGAGTGTAGCGTGTAGCGTGTAGCGCGTAGAGTGTAGCGTGTAGCATGTGGGATGTAGGGTGTAGAGTGTTGGGTGTAGCGTGTAGGGTGTAGAGTGTAGCGCGTAGCGTGTAGCGTGTAGCGTATAAGGTGTAGGGTGTAGCATGTAGCGTGTAGGGTGTAGAGTGTAGGGTGTAGCGTGTAGGGTGTAGAGTGTAGCGTGTAGGGTGTAGGGTGTAGAGTGTAGAGTGTAGGGTGTAGAGTGTAACGTGTAGTGTGTAGGATGTAGCGTGTTGCGTGTAGCGTGTGTAGTGTAGCGTGTAGGGTGTAGAGTGTAGAATGTAACGTGTTGCGTGTAGCATGCAGCGTGTAGGGTGCAGAGTGTAGCGTGTAGCGTGTGGAGTGTAGCGTGTAGGGTGTAGGGTGTAGCGTGTAGAGTGTAGCATGTAGTGTGGTTTGTAGCGTGTAGCGTGTAGGGTGTAGGGTGTAGCGTGTAGGGTGTAGAGTGTAGCGTGTAGGGTGTAGGGTGTATCGTGTATCGTGTAGGGTGTAGAGTGTAGCGTTTAGCGTGTAGCGTGTAGGGTGTAGAGTGTAGCGTGTAGCTTGTAGGGTGTAACGTGTAGGGTGTAGCGTGTAGGGTGTGGAGTGTAGCGTGTAGGGTGTAGGGTGTAGAGTGTAGCGTGTAGCGTGTAGGGTGTAGAGTGTAGGGTGTAGGGTGTAGCGTGTAGCGTGTAGGGTGTAGAGTGTAGCGTGTAGCGTGTAGCGTGTAGGGTGTAGGGTGTAGAGTGTAGGGTGTAGCGTGTAGGGTGTAGAGTGTAGCGTGTAGCGTGTAGCATGTAGGGTGTAGAGTGAAGGGTGTAGAGTGTAGCGTGTAGGGTGTAAAGTGTAGTGTAGTGTGTAGGATGTAGAGTGTAGGGTGTAGAGTGTAGGGTGTAGAGTGTAGGGGGTAGAGTGTAACATATTAACATAGTAACATAGTTAGTAAGGCCGAAAATAGACATTTGTCCATCCAGTTCAGCCTATATTCCATCATAATAAATCCCCAGATCTACGTCCTTCTACAGAACCTAATAATTGTATGATACAATATTGTTCTGCTCCAGGAAGACATCCAGGCCTCTCTTGAACCCCTCGACTGAGTTCGCCATCACCACCTCCTTCAGGCAAGCAATTCCAGATTCTCACTGCCCTAACAGTAAAGAATCCTCTTCTATGTTGGTGGAAAAACCTTCTCTCCTCCAGACGCAAAGAATGCCCCCTGGTGCCCATCACCTTCCTTGGTATAAACAGATCATCAGGGAGATATTTGTATTGTCCCCTTATATACTTATACATGGTTATTAGATCGCCCCTCAGTCGTCTTTTTTCTAGACTAAATAATCCTAATTTCGCTAATCTATCTGGGTATTGTAGCTATCCCATCCCCTTTATTAATTTTGTTGCCCTACTTTGTACTCTCTCTAGTTCCATTATATCCTTCCTGAGCACCGGTGCCCAAAACTGGACACAGTACTCCATGTGCGGTCTAACTTGGGATTTGTACAGAGGCAGTATAATGCTCTCATCATGTGTATCCAGACCTCTTTTAATGCACCCCATGATCCTGTTTGCCTTGGCAGCTGCTGCCTGGCACTGGCTGCTCCAGGTAAGTTTATCATTAACTAGGATCCCCAAGTCCTTCTCCCTGTCAGATTTACCCAGTGGTTTCCCGTTCAGTGTGTAATGGTGATATTGATTCCTTCTTCCCATGTGTATAACCTTACATTTATCAGTGTTAAACCTCATCTGCCACCTTTCAGCCCAAGTTTCCAACTTATCCAGATCCATCTGTAGCAGAATACTATCTTCTCTTGTATTAACTGCTTTACATAGTTTTGTATCATCTGCAAATATCAATATTTTACTCTGTAAACCTTCTACCAGATCATTAATGAATATGTTGCAGAGAACAGGTCCCAATACCGACCCCTGCGGTACCCCACTGGTCACAGCGACCCAGTTAGAGACTATATCATTTATAACCACCCTCTGTTTATATCACTAAGCCAGTTACTAACCCATTTACACACATTTTCCCCCAGACCAAGCACCCTCGTTTTGTGTACCAACCTCTTGTGTGGCACGGTATCAAACGCTTTGGAAAAATCGAGATATACCACGTCCAATGACTCACCGTGGTCCAGCCTATAGCTTACCTCTTCATAAAAACTGATTAGATTGGTTTGACAGGAGCGATTTCTCATAAACCCATGCTGATATGGAGTTAAACAGTTATTCTCATTGAGATAATCCAGAAAAACATCCTTCAGAAACCCTTCAAATATTTTACCAACAGTAGAGGTTAGACTTACTGGCCTATAATTTCCAGGTTCACTTTTAGAGCCCTTTTTGAATACTGGCACCACATTTAGAGTGTAGAGTGTAGGGAGTAGAATGTAGGGTGTAGAGTGTACAGTGTAGGGTATAGGGTGTAGAGTGTAGTGTGTAGGGTGTAGAGTGTAGGGTGTAGAGTGTAGAGTGTAGGGTGTAAAGTGTAGAGTGTAGAGTGTAGAATGTAGAGTGTAGGGTGTAGAGTCTAGGGTGTAGAGTCTAGGGTGTAGAGTGTAAGGTGCAGAGTGTAGCGTGTAGGGTGTAGAGTGTAGGGTGTAGAGAGTAGAGTGTTGGATGTAGAGTGTAGGGTGTAGGGTGTAGAGTGTTGGGTGTAGAGTGTATGGTGCAGAGTGTAGAGGGTAGGGTGTAGGGTGTAGAATGTAGAGTGTAGGGTGTAGAATGTAGAGTGTAGGGTGTAGGGTGTAGAATGTAGAGTGTAGAGTGTAGGGTGTAGGGTGTAGAGTGTAGAGTGTAGGGTGTAGAGGGTAGGGTGTAAGGTGTAGAGTGTAGGAAGTTGAATGTAGGGTGTAGAGTGTACAGTGTAGGGTGTAGAGTGTAGGGTGTAGAGTGTAGAGTGTAGGGTGTAGGGTGTAGAGTGTAGGGTGTAGAGTGTAGAGTGTAGGGTGTAGAGTATATAGTGTAGGGTGTAGAGTGTAGAGTTTACGATGTAGGGTGTAGAATGTAAAGTGTAGAGTGTAGGATGTAGAATGTAGGGTGTAGAGTGTGGTGTGTAGGGTGTAGAGTGTAGGGTGTAGAGTGTAGAGTGTATGGTGTAAAGTGTAGAGTGTAGAGCGTAGAATGTAGAGTGTAGGGTGTAGAGTGTAGGGTGCAGAGTGTAGCATGTAGGGTGTAGGGTGTAGAGTGTAGAGAGTAGAGTGTAGGATGTAAAGTGTAGGGTGTAGGGTGTAAAGTGTAGGGTGCAGAGTGTATAAGGCAGAGTGTAGAGTGTAGGGTGTAGAATGTAGAGTGTAGAGTGTAGGGTGTAGGGTTCAGAATGTAGAGTGTAGAGTATAGGGTGTAGGGTGTAGAATGTAGAGTGTAGAGTGTAGGGTGTAGAGTGTAGGGTGTAGAGTGTAGAGTGTAGGGTGTAGAGTCTATGGTGTAGAATGTAGGTTACAGAGTGTAGCGCGTAGGATGTAGGGTGTAGAGTGTAGGGTGTAGAGAGTAGAGTGTAGGATGTAAAGTATAGGGTGTAGAGTGTAGGGTGTAGAGTGTAGGGTGTAGAGTGTATTGTGCTGAGTGTATAGTGTAGGGTGTAGGATGTAGAGTTTAGAGTGTAGGGTGTAGGGTGTAGAATGTAGAGTGTAGAGTGTAGAGTGTAGAGGGTAGGGTGTAGAGTGTAGGGTGTAGAGGGTAGGGAGTAGAAAGTAGGGTGTAGAGAGTACAGTGTAGGGTATAGGGTGTAGAGTGTAGGGTGTAGAGTGTAGGTTGTAGGGTGTACAGTGTAGAGTGTAGAATGTAGAATGCAGAGTGTAGGGTGTAGAATGTAGTGTTTAGGGTGTAGAGTGTGGGGTGTAAAGTGTAAAGTGTAGTGTAGAGTGTAGGATGTAGAGTGTAGGGTGTAGAATGTAGAGTGTAGAGTGTAGGGTGTAGGGTGCAGAATGTAGAGTGTAGAGTGTAGGGTGTAGGGTGTAGAATGTAGAGTGTAGAGTGTAGGGTGTAGAGTGTAGGGTGTAGAGTGTAGAGTGTAGGGTGTAGAGTCTATGGTGTAGAATGTAGGTTACAGAGTGTAGCGCGTAGGGTGTAGGGTGTAGAGTGTAGGGTGTAGAGAGTAGAGTGTAGGATGTAAAGTATAGGGTGTAGAGTGTAGGGTGTAGAGTGTAGGGTGTAGAGTGTATGGTGCTGAGTGTATAGTGTAGGGTGTAGGATGTAGAGTTTAGAGTGTAGGGTGTAGGGTGTAGAATGTAGAGTGTAGAGTGTAGAGGGTAGGGTGTAGAGTGTAGGGTGTAGAGGGTAGGGAGTAGAAAGTAGGGTGTAGAGAGTACAGTGTAGGGTATAGGGTGTAGAGTGTAGGGTGTAGAGTGTAGGGTGTAGAGTGGAGGGTGTAGAGTGTAGGGGGTAGAATGTAGAATGTAGAGTGTAGAGTGTAGGGTGTAGAGGGTAGGGTGTAGGGTGTAGAGTGTAGGGAGTTGAATGTAGGATGTAGAGTGTACAGTATAGGGTGTAGAGTGTAGGGTGTAGAGTGTAGGGTGAAGGGTGTAGGGTGTAGAGTGTAGGGTGTAGAGTGTAGGGTGTAGAGTATATAGTGTAGGGTGTAGAGTGTAGGATGTAGGGTGTAGAATGAAGAGTGTAGAGTGTAGGATGTAGAATGTAGGGTGTAGAGTGTGGTGTGTAGGGTGTAGAGTGTAGGGTGTAGAGTGTAGAGTGTAGGGTGTAAAGTGTAGAGTGTATAATGTAGAATGTAGAGTGTAGGGTGTAGAGTGTAGGGTGCAGAGTGTAGCATGTAGGGTGTAGGGTGCAGAGTGTAGGGTGTAGAGAGTAGAGTGTAGGATGTAAAGTGTAGGGTGTAGGGTGTAAAGTGCAGGGTGTAGAGTGTATAAGGCAGAGTGTAGAGTGTAGGGTGTAGAATGTAGAGTGTAGGGTGTAGGGTGTAGAATGTAGAGTGTAGAGTGTAGGGTGTAGGGTGTAGAATGTAGAGTGTAGAGTGTAGAGTGTAGGGTGAAGGGTTTAGGATGTAGAGTGTAGAGTGTAGGGTGTAGGGTGTACAGTGTAGAGTGTAGAATGTAGGATGCGGAGTGTAGGGTGTAGAGTGTAGTGTTTAGGGTGTAGAGTGTAGGGTGTAAAGTGTAGCGTGTAGGGTGTAAAGTGTAGTGTAGAGTGTAGGATGTAGAGTGTAGGGTGTAGAGTGTAGGGTGTAGGGTGTAGAGTGTAGAGTGTAGTGTTTAGGGTGTGTAGAGTGTAGGGTGTAAAGTGTAGCGTGTAGGGTGTAAAGTGTAGTGTAGAGTGTAGGGTGTAGAGTGTAGGGGGTAGAGTGTAACATATTAACATAGTAACATAGTTAGTAAGGCCGAAAATAGACATTTGTCCATCCAGTTCAGCCTATATTCCATCATAATAAATCCCCAGATCTACGTCCTTCTACAGAACCTAATAATTGTATGATACAATATTGTTCTGCTCCAGGAAGACATCCAGGCCTCTCTTGAACCCCTCGACTGAGTTCGCCATCACCACCTCCTCAGGCAAGCAATTCCAGATTCTCACTGCCCTAACAGTAAAGAATCCTCTTCTATGTTGGTGGAAAAACCTTCTCTCCTCCAGACGCAAAGAATGCCCCCTGGTGCCCATCACCTTCCTTGGTATAAACAGATCATCAGGGAGATATTTGTATTGTCCCCTTATATACTTATACATGGTTATTAGATCGCCCCTCAGTCGTCTTTTTTCTAGACTAAATAATCCTAATTTCGCTAATCTATCTGGGTATTGTAGCTATCCCATCCCCTTTATTAATTTTGTTGCCCTCCTTTGTACTCTCTCTAGTTCCATTATATCCTTCCTGAGCACCGGTGCCCAAAACTGGACACAGTACTCCATGTGCGGTCTAACTAGGGATTTGTACAGAGGCAGTATAATGCTCTCATCATGTGTATCCAGACCTCTTTTAATGCACCCCATGATCCTGTTTGCCTTGGCAGCTGCTGCCTGGCACTGGCTGCTCCAGGTAAGTTTATCATTAACTAGGATCCCCAAGTCCTTCTCCCTGTCAGATTTACCCAGTGGTTTCCCGTTCAGTGTGTAATGGTGATATTGATTCCTTCTTCCCATGTGTATAACCTTACATTTATCAGTGTTAAACCTCATCTGCCACCTTTCAGCCCAAGTTTCCAACTTATCCAGATCCATCTGTAGCAGAATACTATCTTCTCTTGTATTAACTGCTTGACATAGTTTTGTATCATCTGCAAATATCAATATTTTACTCTGTAAACCTTCTACCAGATCATTAATGAATATGTTGCGGAGAACAGGTCCCAATACCGACCCCTGCGGTACCCCACTGGTCACAGCGACCCAGTTAGAGACTATATAATTTATAACCACCCTCTGTTTATATCACTAAGCCAGTTACTAACCCATTTACACACATTTTCCCCCAGACCAAGCACCCTCGTTTTGTGTACCAACCTCTTGTGTGGCACGGTATCAAACGCTTTGGAAAAATCGAGATATACCACGTCCAATGACTCACCGTGGTCCAGCCTATAGCTTACCTCTTCATAAAAACTGATTAGATTGGTTTGACAGGAGCGATTTCTCATAAACCCATGCTGATATGGAGTTAAACAGTTATTCTCATTGAGATAATCCAGAAAAACATCCTTCAGAAACCCTTCAAATATTTTACCAACAGTAGAGGTTAGACTTACTGGCCTATAATTTCCAGGTTCACTTTTAGAGCCCTTTTTGAATACTGGCACCACATTTAGAGTGTAGAGTGTAGGGAGTAGAATGTAGGGTGTAGAGTGTACAGTGTAGGGTATAGGGTGTAGAGTGTAGTGTGTAGGGTGTAGAGTGTAGGGTGTAGAGTGTAGAGTGTAGAGTGTAGAATGTAGAGTGTAGGGTGTAGAGTCTAGGGTGTAGAGTCTAGGGTGTAGAGTGTAAGGTGCAGAGTGTAGCGTGTAGGGTGTAGAGTGTAGGGTGTAGAGAGTAGAGTGTTGGATGTAGAGTGTAGGGTGTAGGGTGTAGAGTGTTGGGTGTAGAGTGTATGGTGCAGAGTGTAGAGGGTAGGGTGTAGGGTGTAGAATGTAGAGTGTAGGGTGTAGAATGTAGAGTGTAGGGTGTAGGGTGTAGAATGTAGAGTGTAGAGTGTAGGGTGTAGGGTGTAGAGTGTAGAGTGTAGGGTGTAGAGGGTAGGGTGTAGGGTGTAGAGTGTAGGAAGTTGAATGTAGGGTGTAGAGTGTACAGTGTAGGGTGTAGAGTGTAGGGTGTAGAGTGTAGAGTGTAGGGTGTAGGGTGTAGAGTGTAGGGTGTAGAGTGTAGGGTGTAGAGTATATAGTGTAGGGTGTAGAGTGTAGAGTTTACGATGTAGGGTGTAGAATGTAAAGTGTAGAGTGTAGGATGTAGAATGTAGGGTGTAGAGTGTGGTGTGTAGGGTGTAGAGTGTAGGGTGTAGAGTGTAGAGTGTATGGTGTAAAGTGTAGAGTGTAGAGCGTAGAATGTAGAGTGTAGGGTGTAGAGTGTAGGGTGCAGAGTGTAGGATGTAAAGTGTAGGGTGTAGGGTGCAAAGTGTAGGGTGCAGAGTGTATAAGGCAGAGTGTAGAGTGTAGGGTGTAGAATGTAGAGTGTAGAGTGTAGGGTGTAGGGTGCAGAATGTAGAGTGTAGAGTGTAGGGTGTAGGGTGTAGAATGTAGAGTGAAGAGTGTAGGGTGTAGAGTGTAGGGTGTAGAGTGTAGAGTGTAGGGTGTAGAGTCTATGGTGTAGAATGTAGGTTACAGAGTGTAGCGCGTAGGATGTAGGGTGTAGAGTGTAGGGTGTAGAGAGTAGAGTGTAGGATGTAAAGTATAGGGTGTAGAGTGTAGGGTGTAGAGTGTAGGGTGTAGAGTGTATTGTGCTGAGTGTATAGTGTAGGGTGTAGGATGTAGAGTTTAGAGTGTAGGGTGTAGGGTGTAGAATGTAGAGTGTAGAGTGTAGAATGTAGAGGGTAGGGTGTAGAGTGTAGGGTGTAGAGGGTAGGGAGTAGAAAGTAGGGTGTAGAGAGTACAGTGTAGGGTATAGGGTGTAGAGTGTAGGGTGTAGAGTGTAGGTTGTAGGGTGTACAGTGTAGAGTGTAGAATGTAGAATGCAGAGTGTAGGGTGTAGAATGTAGTGTTTAGGGTGTAGAGTGTGGGGTGTAAAGTGTAAAGTGTAGTGTAGAGTGTAGGATGTAGAGTGTAGGGTGTAGAGTGTAGGGTGTAGAGTGTAGGGTGTAGACTGTAGGGTGCAGAGTGTAGTGTGTAGGTGTAGGGTGTAGAGTGTAGGGAGTACCGTGTAGGATGTAGAGTGTAGGGTGTAGAGTGTAGGGTGTAGAATGTATGGTGCAGAGTGTAGAGTGTAGGGTGAAGGGTGTAGGATGTAGAGTGTAGAGTGTAAGGTGTAGGGTGTAGAGTGTAGAGTGTAGGGTGTAGGGTGTAGAGTGGAGGGTGTAGAGTGTAGGGGGTAGAATGTAGAATGTAGAGTGTAGAGTGTAGGGTGTAGAGGGTAGGGTGTAGGGTGTAGAGTGTAGGGAGTTGAATGTAGGATGTAGAGTGTACAGTATAGGGTGTAGAGTGTAGGGTGTAGAGTGTAGGGTGTAGGGTGTAGGGTGTAGAGTGTAGGGTGTAGAGTGTAGGGTGTAGAGTATATAGTGTAGGGTGTAGAGTGTAGGATGTAGGGTGTAGAATGAAGAGTGTAGAGTGTAGGATGTAGAATGTAGGGTGTAGAGTGTGGTGTGTAGGGTGTAGAGTGTAAGGTGTAGAGTGTAGAGTGTAGGGTGTAAAGTGTAGAGGGTAGAGTGTAGAATGTAGAGTGTAGGGTGTAGAGTGTAGGGTGCAGAGTGTAGCATGTAGGGTGTAGAGTGTATAAGGCAGAGTGTAGAGTGTAGGGTGTAGAATGTAGAGTGTAGGGTGTAGGGTGTAGAATGTAGAGTGTAGGGTGTAGGGTGTAGAATGTAGAGTGTAGAGTGTAGGGTGTAGAATGTAGAGTGTAGGGTGTAGGGTGTAGAATGTAGAGTGTAGAGTGTAGGGTGTAGGGTGTAGAATGTAGAGTGTAGAGTGTAGAGTGTAGGGTGTAGAGTGTAGGGCATAGGATGTAGAGTGTAGGGTGTAGAGTGTAGAGTGTATGGTGTAAAGTGTAGAGTGTAGAGCGTAGAATGTAGAGTGAAGGGTGTAGAGTGTAGGGTGCAGAGTGTAGCATGTAGGGTGTAGGGTGTAGAGTGTAGAGAGTTGAGTTTAGGATGTAAAGTGTAGGGTGTAGGGTGTAAAGTGTAGGGTGCAGAGTGTATAAGGCAGAGTGTA
The DNA here is from genome assembly GCF_051348905.1 of Ranitomeya variabilis. Taxonomy (NCBI): domain Eukaryota; kingdom Metazoa; phylum Chordata; class Amphibia; order Anura; family Dendrobatidae; genus Ranitomeya; species Ranitomeya variabilis. The sequence goes on along the minus strand of NW_027508191.1, from coordinate 133,259 downwards.
GAGTGTAGAGTGTAGGGTGTAGAATGTAGAGTGTAGGGTGTAGGGTGTAGAATGTAGAGTGTAGAGTGTAGGGTGTAGGGTGTAGAATGTAGAGTGTAGAGTGTAGAGTGTAGGGTGTAGAGTATAGGGTGTAGGGTGTACAGTGTAGAGTGTAGAATGTAGAATGCAGAGTGTAGGGTGTAGAGTGTAGTGTTTAGGGTGTAGAGTGTGGGGTGTAGAGTGTAGGGTGTAGGGTGTAGAGTGTAGAGTGTAGGGTGTAGAGTGTAGGGAGTACCGTGTAGGATGTAGAGTGTAGAGTGTAGGGTGAAGGGTTTAGGATGTAGAGTGTAGAGTGTAGGGTGTACAGTGCAGAGTGTAGAATGTAGGATGCGGAGTGTAGGGTGTAGAGTGTAGTGTTTAGAGTGTAGGGTGTAAAGTGTAGCGTGTAGGGTGTAAAGTGTAGTGTAGAGTGTAGGATGTAGAGTGTAGGGTGTAGAGTGTAGGGTGTAGGGTGTAGAGTGTAGAGTGTAGTGTTTAGGGTGTGTAGAGTGTAGGGTGTAAAGTGTAGCGTGTAGGGTGTAAAGTGTAGTGTAGTGTGTAGGATGTAGAGTGTAGGGTGTAGAGTGTAGGGTGTAGAGTGTAGGGGGTAGAGTGTAACATATTAACATAGTAACATAGTTAGTAAGGCCGAAAATAGACATTTGTCCATCCAGTTCAGCCTATATTCCATCATAATAAATCCCCAGATCTACGTCCTTCTACAGAACCTAATAATTGTATGATACAATATTGTTCTGCTCCAGGAAGACATCCAGGCCTCTCTTGAACCCCTCGACTGAGTTCGCCATCACCACCTCCTTCAGGCAAGCAATTCGAGATTCTCACTGCCCTAACAGTAAAGAATCCTCTTCTATGTTGGTGGAAAAACCTTCTCTCCTCCAGACGCAAAGAATGCCCCCTGGTGCCCATCACCTTCCTTGGTATAAACAGATCATCAGGGAGATATTTGTATTGTCCCCTTATATACTTATACATGGTTATTAGATCGCCCCTCAGTCGTCTTTTTTCTAGACTAAATAATCCTAATTTCGCTAATCTATCTGGGTATTGTAGCTATCCCATCCCCTTTATTAATTTTGTTGCCCTCCTTTGTACTCTCTCTAGTTCCATTATATCCTTCCTGAGCACCGGTGCCCAAAACTGGACACAGTACTCCATGTGCGGTCTAACTAGGGATTTGTACAGAGGCAGTATAATGCTCTCATCATGTGTATCCAGACCTCTTTTAATGCACCCCATGATCCTGTTTGCCTTGGCAGCTGCTGCCTGGCACTGGCTGCTCCAGGTAAGTTTATCATTAACTAGGATCCCCAAGTCCTTCTCCCTGTCAGATTTACCCAGTGGTTTCCCGTTCAGTGTGTAATGGTGATATTGATTCCTTCTTCCCATGTGTATAACCTTACATTTATCAGTGTTAAACCTCATCTGCCACCTTTCAGCCCAAGTTTCCAACTTATCCAGATCCATCTGTAGCAGAATACTATCTTCTCTTGTATTAACTGCTTGACATAGTTTTGTATCATCTGCAAATATCAATATTTTACTCTGTAAACCTTCTACCAGATCATTAATGAATATGTTGCAGAGAACAGGTCCCAATACCGACCCCTGCGGTACCCCACTGGTCACAGCGACCCAGTTAGAGACTATATAATTTATAACCACCCTCTGTTTATATCACTAAGCCAGTTACTAACCCATTTACACACATTTTCCCCCAGACCAAGCACCCTCGTTTTGTGTACCAACCTCTTGTGTGGCACGGTATCAAACGCTTTGGAAAAATCGAGATATACCACGTCCAATGACTCACCGTGGTCCAGCCTATAGCTTACCTCTTCATAAAAACTGATTAGATTGGTTTGACAGGAGCGATTTCTCATAAACCCATGCTGATATGGAGTTAAACAGTTATTCTCATTGAGATAATCCAGAAAAACATCCTTCAGAAACCCTTCAAATATTTTACCAACAGTAGAGGTTAGACTTACTGGCCTATAATTTCCAGGTTCACTTTTAGAGCCCTTTTTGAATACTGGCACCACATTTAGAGTGTAGAGTGTAGGGAGTAGAATGTAGGGTGTAGAGTGTACAGTGTAGGGTATAGGGTGTAGAGTGTAGTGTGTAGGGTGTAGAGTGTAGGGTGTAGAGTGTAGAGTGTAGGGTGTAAAGTGTAGAGTGTAGAGTGTAGAATGTAGAGTGTAGGGTGTAGAGTCTAGGGTGTAGAGTCTAGGGTGTAGAGTGTAAGGTGCAGAGTGTAGCGTGTAGGGTGTAGAGTGTAGGGTGTAGAGAGTAGAGTGTTGGATGTAGAGTGTAGGGTGTAGGGTGTAGAGTGTTGGGTGTAGAGTGTATGGTGCAGAGTGTAGAGGGTAGGGTGTAGGGTGTAGAATGTAGAGTGTAGGGTGTAGAATGTAGAGTGTAGGGTGTAGGGTGTAGAATGTAGAGTGTAGAGTGTAGGGTGTAGGGTGTAGAGTGTAGAGTGTAGGGTGTAGAGGGTAGGGTGTAGGGTGTAGAGTGTAGGAAGTTGAATGTAGGGTGTAGAGTGTACAGTGTAGGGTGTAGAGTGTAGGGTGTAGAGTGTAGAGTGTAGGGTGTAGGGTGTAGAGTGTAGGGTGTAGAGTGTAGAGTGTAGGGTGTAGAGTATATAGTGTAGGGTGTAGAGTGTAGAGTTTACGATGTAGGGTGTAGAATGTAAAGTGTAGAGTGTAGGATGTAGAATGTAGGGTGTAGAGTGTGGTGTGTAGGGTGTAGAGTGTAGGGTGTAGAGTGTAGAGTGTATGGTGTAAAGTGTAGAGTGTAGAGCGTAGAATGTAGAGTGTAGGGTGTAGAGTGTAGGGTGCAGAGTGTAGGATGTAAAGTGTAGGGTGTAGGGTGCAAAGTGTAGGGTGCAGAGTGTATAAGGCAGAGTGTAGAGTGTAGGGTGTAGAATGTAGAGTGTAGAGTGTAGGGTGTAGGGTGCAGAATGTAGAGTGTAGAGTGTAGGGTGTAGGGTGTAGAATGTAGAGTGAAGAGTGTAGGGTGTAGAGTGTAGGGTGTAGAGTGTAGAGTGTAGGGTGTAGAGTCTATGGTGTAGAATGTAGGTTACAGAGTGTAGCGCGTAGGATGTAGGGTGTAGAGTGTAGGGTGTAGAGAGTAGAGTGTAGGATGTAAAGTATAGGGTGTAGAGTGTAGGGTGTAGAGTGTAGGGTGTAGAGTGTATTGTGCTGAGTGTATAGTGTAGGGTGTAGGATGTAGAGTTTAGAGTGTAGGGTGTAGGGTGTAGAATGTAGAGTGTAGAGTGTAGAATGTAGAGGGTAGGGTGTAGAGTGTAGGGTGTAGAGGGTAGGGAGTAGAAAGTAGGGTGTAGAGAGTACAGTGTAGGGTATAGGGTGTAGAGTGTAGGGTGTAGAGTGTAGGTTGTAGGGTGTACAGTGTAGAGTGTAGAATGTAGAATGCAGAGTGTAGGGTGTAGAATGTAGTGTTTAGGGTGTAGAGTGTGGGGTGTAAAGTGTAAAGTGTAGTGTAGAGTGTAGGATGTAGAGTGTAGGGTGTAGAGTGTAGGGTGTAGAATGTAGGGTGTAGACTGTAGGGTGCAGAGTGTAGTGTGTAGGTGTAGGGTGTAGAGTGTAGGGAGTACCGTGTAGGATGTAGAGTGTAGGTTGTAGAGTGTAGGGTGTAGAATGTATGGTGCAGAGTGTAGAGTGTAGGGTGAAGGGTGTAGGATGTAGAGTGTAGAGTGTAAGGTGTAGGGTGTAGAGTGTAGAGTGTAGGGTGTAGGGTGTAGAGTGGAGGGTGTAGAGTGTAGGGGGTAGAATGTAGAATGTAGAGTGTAGAGTGTAGGGTGTAGAGGGTAGGGTGTAGGGTGTAGAGTGTAGGGAGTTGAATGTAGGATGTAGAGTGTACAGTATAGGGTGTAGAGTGTAGGGTGTAGAGTGTAGGGTGTAGGGTGTAGGGTGTAGAGTGTAGGGTGTAGAGTGTAGGGTGTAGAGTATATAGTGTAGGGTGTAGAGTGTAGGATGTAGGGTGTAGAATGAAGAGTGTAGAGTGTAGGATGTAGAATGTAGGGTGTAGAGTGTGGTGTGTAGGGTGTAGAGTGTAAGGTGTAGAGTGTAGAGTGTAGGGTGTAAAGTGTAGAGGGCAGAGTGTAGAATGTAGAGTGTAGGGTGTAGAGTGTAGGGTGCAGAGTGTAGCATGTAGGGTGTAGGGTGTAGAGTGTAGGGTGTAGAGAGTAGAGTGTAGGATGTAAAGTGTAGGGTGTAGGGTGTAAAGTGCAGGGTGTAGAGTGTATAAGGCAGAGTGTAGAGTGTAGGGTGTAGAATGTAGAGTGTAGGGTGTAGGGTGTAGAATGTAGAGTGTAGGGTGTAGGGTGTAGAATGTAGAGTGTAGAGTGTAGGGTGTAGAATGTAGAGTGTAGGGTGTAGGGTGTAGAATGTAGAGTGTAGAGTGTAGGGTGTAGGGTGTAGAATGTAGAGTGTAGAGTGTAGAGTGTAGGGTGTAGAGTGTAGGGCATAGGATGTAGAGTGTAGGGTGTAGAGTGTAGAGTGTATGGTGTAAAGTGTAGAGTGTAGAGCGTAGAATGTAGAGTGTAGGGTGTAGAGTGTAGGGTGCAGAGTGTAGCATGTAGGGTGTAGGGTGTAGAGTGTAGAGAGTTGAGTGTAGGATGTAAAGTGTAGGGTGTAGGGTGTAAAGTGTAGGGTGCAGAGTGTATAAGGCAGAGTGTAGAGTGTAGAGTGTAGGGTGTAGAATGTAGAGTGTAGGGTGTAGGGTGTAGAATGTAGAGTGTAGAGTGTAGGGTGTAGGGTGTAGAATGTAGAGTGTAGAGTGTAGAGTGTAGGGTGTAGAGTATAGGGTGTAGGGTGTACAGTGTAGAGTGTAGAATGTAGAATGCAGAGTGTAGGGTGTAGAGTGTAGTGTTTAGGGTGTAGAGTGTGGGGTGTAGAGTGTAGGGTGTAGGGTGTAGAGTGTAGAGTGTAGGGTGTAGAGTGTAGGGAGTACCGTGTAGGATGTAGAGTGTAGAGTGTAGGGTGAAGGGTTTAGGATGTAGAGTGTAGAGTGTAGGGTGTACAGTGCAGAGTGTAGAATGTAGGATGCGGAGTGTAGGGTGTAGAGTGTAGTGTTTAGAGTGTAGGGTGTAAAGTGTAGCGTGTAGGGTGTAAAGTGTAGTGTAGAGTGTAGGATGTAGAGTGTAGGGTGTAGAGTGTAGGGTGTAGGGTGTAGAGTGTAGAGTGTAGTGTTTAGGGTGTGTAGAGTGTAGGGTGTAAAGTGTAGCGTGTAGGGTGTAAAGTGTAGTGTAGTGTGTAGGATGTAGAGTGTAGGGTGTAGAGTGTAGGGTGTAGAGTGTAGGGGGTAGAGTGTAACATATTAACATAGTAACATAGTTAGTAAGGCCGAAAATAGACATTTGTCCATCCAGTTCAGCCTATATTCCATCATAATAAATCCCCAGATCTACGTCCTTCTACAGAACCTAATAATTGTATGATACAATATTGTTCTGCTCCAGGAAGACATCCAGGCCTCTCTTGAACCCCTCGACTGAGTTCGCCATCACCACCTCCTTCAGGCAAGCAATTCCAGATTCTCACTGCCCTAACAGTAAAGAATCCTCTTCTATGTTGGTGGAAAAACCTTCTCTCCTCCAGACGCAAAGAATGCCCCCTGGTGCCCATCACCTTCCTTGGTATAAACAGATCATCAGGGAGATATTTGTATTGTCCCCTTATATACTTATACATGGTTATTAGATCGCCCCTCAGTCGTCTTTTTTCTAGACTAAATAATCCTAATTTCGCTAATCTATCTGGGTATTGTAGCTATCCCATCCCCTTTATTAATTTTGTTGCCCTCCTTTGTACTCTCTCTAGTTCCATTATATCCTTCCTGAGCACCGGTGCCCAAAACTGGACACAGTACTCCATGTGCGGTCTAACTAGGGATTTGTACAGAGGCAGTATAATGCTCTCATCATGTGTATCCAGACCTCTTTTAATGCACCCCATGATCCTGTTTGCCTTGGCAGCTGCTGCCTGGCACTGGCTGCTCCAGGTAAGTTTATCATTAACTAGGATCCCCAAGTCCTTCTCCCTGTCAGATTTACCCAGTGGTTTCCCGTTCAGTGTGTAATGGTGATATTGATTCCTTCTTCCCATGTGTATAACCTTACATTTATCAGTGTTAAACCTCATCTGCCACCTTTCAGCCCAAGTTTCCAACTTATCCAGATCCATCTGTAGCAGAATACTATCTTCTCTTGTATTAACTGCTTTACATAGTTTTGTATCATCTGCAAATATCAATATTTTACTCTGTAAACCTTCTACCAGATCATTAATGAATATGTTGCAGAGAACAGGTCCCAATACCGACCCCTGCGGTACCCCACTGGTCACAGCGACCCAGTTAGAGACTATATAATTTATAACCACCCTCTGTTTATATCACTAAGCCAGTTACTAACCCATTTACACACATTTTCCCCCAGACCAAGCACCCTCGTTTTGTGTACCAACCTCTTGTGTGGCACGGTATCAAACGCTTTGGAAAAATCGAGATATACCACGTCCAATGACTCACCGTGGTCCAGCCTATAGCTTACCTCTTCATAAAAACTGATTAGATTGGTTTGACAGGAGCGATTTCTCATAAACCCATGCTGATATGGAGTTAAACAGTTATTCTCATTGAGATAATCCAGAAAAACATCCTTCAGAAACCCTTCAAATATTTTACCAACAGTAGAGGTTAGACTTACTGGCCTATAATTTCCAGGTTCACTTTTAGAGCCCTTTTTGAATACTGGCACCACATTTAGAGTGTAGAGTGTAGGGAGTAGAATGTAGGGTGTAGAGTGTACAGTGTAGGGTATAGGGTGTAGAGTGTAGTGTGTAGGGTGTAGAGTGTAGGGTGTAGAGTGTAGAGTGTAGGGTGTAAAGTGTAGAGTGTAGAGTGTAGAATGTAGAGTGTAGGGTGTAGAGTCTAGGGTGTAGAGTCTAGGGTGTAGAGTGTAAGGTGCAGAGTGTAGCGTGTAGGGTGTAGAGTGTAGGGTGTAGAGAGTAGAGTGTTGGATGTAGAGTGTAGGGTGTAGGGTGTAGAGTGTTGGGTGTAGAGTGTATGGTGCAGAGTGTAGAGGGTAGGGTGTAGGGTGTAGAATGTAGAGTGTAGGGTGTAGAATGTAGAGTGTAGGGTGTAGGGTGTAGAATGTAGAGTGTAGAGTGTAGGGTGTAGGGTGTAGAGTGTAGAGTGTAGGGTGTAGAGGGTAGGGTGTAAGGTGTAGAGTGTAGGAAGTTGAATGTAGGGTGTAGAGTGTACAGTGTAGGGTGTAGAGTGTAGGGTGTAGAGTGTAGAGTGTAGGGTGTAGGGTGTAGAGTGTAGGGTGTAGAGTGTAGAGTGTAGGGTGTAGAGTATATAGTGTAGGGTGTAGAGTGTAGAGTTTACGATGTAGGGTGTAGAATGTAAAGTGTAGAGTGTAGGATGTAGAATGTAGGGTGTAGAGTGTGGTGTGTAGGGTGTAGAGTGTAGGGTGTAGAGTGTAGAGTGTATGGTGTAAAGTGTAGAGTGTAGAGCGTAGAATGTAGAGTGTAGGGTGTAGAGTGTAGGGTGCAGAGTGTAGCATGTAGGGTGTAGGGTCTAGAGTGTAGAGAGTAGAGTGTAGGATGTAAAGTGTAGGGTGTAGGGTGCAAAGTGTAGGGTGCAGAGTGTATAAGGCAGAGTGTAGAGTGTAGGGTGTAGAATGTAGAGTGTAGAGTGTAGGGTGTAGGGTGCAGAATGTAGAGTGTAGAGTGTAGGGTGTAGGGTGTAGAATGTAGAGTGTAGAGTGTAGGGTGTAGAGTGTAGGGTGTAGAGTGTAGAGTGTAGGGTGTAGAGTCTATGGTGTAGAATGTAGGTTACAGAGTGTAGCGCGTAGGATGTAGGGTGTAGAGTGTAGGGTGTAGAGAGTAGAGTGTAGGATGTAAAGTATAGGGTGTAGAGTGTAGGGTGTAGAGTGTAGGGTGTAGAGTGTATTGTGCTGAGTGTATAGTGTAGGGTGTAGGATGTAGAGTTTAGAGTGTAGGGTGTAGGGTGTAGAATGTAGAGTGTAGAGTGTAGAATGTAGAGGGTAGGGTGTAGAGTGTAGGGTGTAGAGGGTAGGGAGTAGAAAGTAGGGTGTAGAGAGTACAGTGTAGGGTATAGGGTGTAGAGTGTAGGGTGTAGAGTGTAGGTTGTAGGGTGTACAGTGTAGAGTGTAGAATGTAGAATGCAGAGTGTAGGGTGTAGAATGTAGTGTTTAGGGTGTAGAGTGTGGGGTGTAAAGTGTAAAGTGTAGTGTAGAGTGTAGGATGTAGAGTGTAGGGTGTAGAGTGTAGGGTGTAGAGTGTAGGGTGTAGACTGTAGGGTGCAGAGTGTAGTGTGTAGGTGTAGGGTGTAGAGTGTAGGGAGTACCGTGTAGGATGTAGAGTGTAGGGTGTAGAGTGTAGGGTGTAGAATGTATGGTGCAGAGTGTAGAGTGTAGGGTGAAGGGTGTAGGATGTAGAGTGTAGAGTGTAAGGTGTAGGGTGTAGAGTGTAGAGTGTAGGGTGTAGGGTGTAGAGTGGAGGGTGTAGAGTGTAGGGGGTAGAATGTAGAATGTAGAGTGTAGAGTGTAGGGTGTAGAGGGTAGGGTGTAGGGTGTAGAGTGTAGGGAGTTGAATGTAGGATGTAGAGTGTACAGTATAGGGTGTAGAGTGTAGGGTGTAGAGTGTAGGGTGTAGGGTGTAGGGTGTAGAGTGTAGGGTGTAGAGTGTAGGGTGTAGAGTATATAGTGTAGGGTGTAGAGTGTAGGATGTAGGGTGTAGAATGAAGAGTGTAGAGTGTAGGATGTAGAATGTAGGGTGTAGAGTGTGGTGTGTAGGGTGTAGAGTGTAAGGTGTAGAGTGTAGAGTGTAGGGTGTAAAGTGTAGAGGGTAGAGTGTAGAATGTAGAGTGTAGGGTGTAGAGTGTAGGGTGCAGAGTGTAGCATGTAGGGTGTAGGGTGTAGAGTGTAGGGTGTAGAGAGTAGAGTGTAGGATGTAAAGTGTAGGGTGTAGGGTGTAAAGTGCAGGGTGTAGAGTGTATAAGGCAGAGTGTAGAGTGTAGGGTGTAGAATGTAGAGTGTAGGGTGTAGGGTGTAGAATGTAGAGTGTAGAGTGTAGGGTGTAGGGTGTAGAATGTAGAGTGTAGAGTGTAGGGTGTAGAATGTAGAGTGTAGGGTGTAGGGTGTAGAATGTAGAGTGTAGAGTGTAGGGTGTAGGGTGTAGAATGTAGAGTGTAGAGTGTAGAGTGTAGGGTGTAGAGTGTAGGGCATAGGATGTAGAGTGTAGGGTGTAGAGTGTAGAGTGTATGGTGTAAAGTGTAGAGTGTAGAGCGTAGAATGTAGAGTGTAGGGTGTAGAGTGTAGGGTGCAGAGTGTAGCATGTAGGGTGTAGGGTGTAGAGTGTAGAGAGTTGAGTGTAGGATGTAAAGTGTAGGGTGTAGGGTGTAAAGTGTAGGGTGCAGAGTGTATAAGGCAGAGTGTAGAGTGTAGAGTGTAGGGTGTAGAATGTAGAGTGTAGGGTGTAGGGTGTAGAATGTAGAGTGTAGAGTGTAGGGTGTAGGGTGTAGAATGTAGAGTGTAGAGTGTAGAGTGTAGGGTGTAGAGTATAGGGTGTAGGGTGTACAGTGTAGAGTGTAGAATGTAGAATGCAGAGTGTAGGGTGTAGAGTGTAGTGTTTAGGGTGTAGAGTGTGGGGTGTAGAGTGTAGGGTGTAGGGTGTAGAGTGTAGGGAGTACCGTGTAGGATGTAGAGTGTAGAGTGTAGGGTGAAGGGTTTAGGATGTAGAGTGTAGAGTGTAGGGTGTAGGGTGTACAGTGCAGAGTGTAGAATGTAGGATGCGGAGTGTAGGGTGTAGAGTGTAGTGTTTAGGGTGTAGAGTGTAGGGTGTAAAGTGTAGCGTGTAGGGTGTAAAGTGTAGTGTAGAGTGTAGGATGTAGAGTGTAGGGTGTAGAGTGTAGGGTGTAGGGTGTAGAGTGTAGAGTGTAGTGTTTAGGGTGTGTAGAGTGTAGGGTGTAAAGTGTAGCGTGTAGGGTGTAAAGTGTAGTGTAGTGTGTAGGATGTAGAGTGTAGGGTGTAGAGTGTAGGGTGTAGAGTGTAGGGGGTAGAGTGTAACATATTAACATAGTAACATAGTTAGTAAGGCCGAAAATAGACATTTGTCCATCCAGTTCAGCCTATATTCCATCATAATAAATCCCCAGATCTACGTCCTTCTACAGAACCTAATAATTGTATGATACAATATTGTTCTGCTCCAGGAAGACATCCAGGCCTCTCTTGAACCCCTCGACTGAGTTCGCCATCACCACCTCCTTCAGGCAAGCAATTCCAGATTCTCACTGCCCTAACAGTAAAGAATCCTCTTCTATGTTGGTGGAAAAACCTTCTCTCCTCCAGACGCAAAGAATGCCCCCTGGTGCCCATCACCTTCCTTGGTATAAACAGATCATCAGGGAGATATTTGTATTGTCCCCTTATATACTTATACATGGTTATTAGATCGCCCCTCAGTCGTCTTTTTTCTAGACTAAATAATCCTAATTTCGCTAATCTATCTTGGTATTGTAGCTATCCCATCCCCTTTATTAATTTTGTTGCCCTCCTTTGTACTCTCTCTAGTTCCATTATATCCTTCCTGAGCACCGGTGCCCAAAACTGGACACAGTACTCCATGTGCGGTCTAACTAGGGATTTGTACAGAGGCAGTATAATGCTCTCATCATGTGTATCCAGACCTCTTTTAATGCACCCCATGATCCTGTTTGCCTTGGCAGCTGCTGCCTGGCACTGGCTGCTCCAGGTAAGTTTATCATTAACTAGGATCCCCAAGTCCTTCTCCCTGTCAGATTTACCCAGTGGTTTCCCGTTCAGTGTGTAATGGTGATATTGATTCCTTCTTCCCATGTGTATAACCTTACATTTATCAGTGTTAAACCTCATCTGCCACCTTTCAGCCCAAGTTTCCAACTTATCCAGATCCATCTGTAGCAGAATACTATCTTCTCTTGTATTAACTGCTTTACATAGTTTTGTATCATCTGCAAATATCAATATTTTACTCTGTAAACCTTCTACCAGATCATTAATGAATATGTTGCAGAGAACAGGTCCCAATACCGACCCCTGCGGTACCCCACTGGTCACAGCGACCCAGTTAGAGACTATATCATTTATAACCACCCTCTGTTTATATCACTAAGCCAGTTACTAACCCATTTACACACATTTTCCCCCAGACCAAGCACCCTCGTTTTGTGTACCAACCTCTTGTGTGGCACGGTATCAAACGCTTTGGAAAAATCGAGATATACCACGTCCAATGACTCACCGTGGTCCAGCCTATAGCTTACCTCTTCATAAAAACTGATTAGATTGGTTTGACAGGAGCGATTTCTCATAAACCCATGCTGATATGGAGTTAAACAGTTATTCTCATTGAGATAATCCAGAAAAACATCCTTCAGAAACCCTTCAAATATTTTACCAACAGTAGAGGTTAGACTTACTGGCCTATAATTTCCAGGTTCACTTTTAGAGCCCTTTTTGAATACTGGCACCACATTTAGAGTGTAGGGAGTAGAATGTAGGGTGTAGAGTGTACAGTGTAGGGTATAGGGTGTAGAGTGTAGTGTGTAGGGTGTAGAGTGTAGGGTGTAGAGTGTAGAGTGTAGGGTGTAAAGTGTAGAGTGTAGAGTGTAGAATGTAGAGTGTAGGGTGTAGAGTCTAGGGTGTAGAGTCTAGGGTGTAGAGTGTAAGGTGCAGAGTGTAGCGTGTAGGGTGTAGAGTGTAGGGTGTAGAGAGTAGAGTGTTGGATGTAGAGTGTAGGGTGTAGGGTGTAGAGTGTTGGGTGTAGAGTGTATGGTGCAGAGTGTAGAGGGTAGGGTGTAGGGTGTAGAATGTAGAGTGTAGGGTGTAGAATGTAGAGTGTAGGGTGTAGGGTGTAGAATGTAGAGTGTAGAGTGTAGGGTGTAGGGTGTAGAGTGTAGAGTGTAGGGTGTAGAGGGTAGGGTGTAAGGTGTAGAGTGTAGGAAGTTGAATGTAGGGTGTAGAGTGTACAGTGCAGGGTGTAGAGTGTAGGGTGTAGAGTGTAGAGTGTAGGGTGTAGGGTGTAGAGTGTAGGGTGTAGAGTGTAGAGTGTAGGGTGTAGAGTATATAGTGTAGGGTGTAGAGTGTAGAGTTTACGATGTAGGGTGTAGAATGTAAAGTGTAGAGTGTAGGATGTAGAATGTAGGGTGTAGAGTGTGGTGTGTAGGGTGTAGAGTGTAGGGTGTAGAGTGTAGAGTGTATGGTGTAAAGTGTAGAGTGTAGAGCGTAGAATGTAGAGTGTAGGGTGTAGAGTGTAGGGTGCAGAGTGTAGCATGTAGGGTGTAGGGTGTAGAGTGTAGAGAGTAGAGTGTAGGATGTAAAGTGTAGGGTGTAGGGTGTAAAGTGTAGGGTGCAGAGTGTATAAGGCAGAGTGTAGAGTGTAGGGTGTAGAATGTAGAGTGTAGAGTGTAGGGTGTAGGGTGCAGAATGTAGAGTGTAGAGTGTAGGGTGTAGAGTCTATGGTGTAGAATGTAGGTTACAGAGTGTAGCGCGTAGGATGTAGGGTGTAGAGTGTAGGGTGTAGAGAGTAGAGTGTAGGATGTAAAGTATAGGGTGTAGAGTGTAGGGTGTAGAGTGTAGGGTGTAGAGTGTATTGTGCTGAGTGTATAGTGTAGGGTGTAGGATGTAGAGTTTAGAGTGTAGGGTGTAGGGTGTAGAATGTAGAGTGTAGAGTGTAGAGTGTAGAGGGTAGGGTGTAGAGTGTAGGGTGTAGAGGGTAGGGAGTAGAAAGTAGGGTGTAGAGAGTACAGTGTAGGGTATAGGGTGTAGAGTGTAGGGTGTAGAGTGTAGGTTGTAGGGTGTACAGTGTAGAGTGTAGAATGTAGAATGCAGAGTGTAGGGTGTAGAATGTAGTGTTTAGGGTGTAGAGTGTGGGGTGTAAAGTGTAAAGTGTAGTGTAGAGTGTAGGATGTAGAGTGTAGGGTGTAGAATGTAGAGTGTAGAGTGTAGGGTGTAGGGTGCAGAATGTAGAGTGTAGAGTGTAGGGTGTAGGGTGTAGAATGTAGAGTGTAGAGTGTAGGGTGTAGAGTGTAGGGTGTAGAGTGTAGAGTGTAGGGTGTAGAGTCTATGGTGTAGAATGTAGGTTACAGAGTGTAGCGCGTAGGGTGTAGGGTGTAGAGTGTAGGGTGTAGAGAGTAGAGTGTAGGATGTAAAGTATAGGGTGTAGAGTGTAGGGTGTAGAGTGTAGGGTGTAGAGTGTATGGTGCTGAGTGTATAGTGTAGGGTGTAGGATGTAGAGTTTAGAGTGTAGGGTGTAGGGTGTAGAATGTAGAGTGTAGAGTGTAGAGGGTAGGGTGTAGAGTGTAGGGTGTAGAGGGTAGGGAGTAGAAAGTAGGGTGTAGAGAGTACAGTGTAGGGTATAGGGTGTAGAGTGTAGGGTGTAGAGTGTAGGGTGTAGGGTGTACAGTGTAGAGTGTAGAATGTAGAATGTAGAATGCAGAGTGTAGGGTGTAGAATGTAGTGTTTAGGGTGTAGAGTGTGGGGTGTAAAGTGTAAAGTGTAGTGTAGAGTGTAGGATGTAGAGTGTAGGGTGTAGAGTGTAGGGTGTAGAGTGTAGGGTGTAGATTGTAGGGTGCAGAGTGTAGTGTGTAGGTGTAGGGTGTAGAGTGTAGGGAGTACCGTGTAGGATGTAGAGTGTAGGGTGTAGAGTGTAGGGTGTAGAATGTATGGTGCAGAGTGTAGAGTGTAGGGTGAAGGGTGTAGGATGTAGAGTGTAGAGTGTAAGGTGTAGGGTGTAGAGTGTAGAGTGTAGGGTGTAGGGTGTAGAGTGGAGGGTGTAGAGTGTAGGGGGTAGAATGTAGAATGTAGAGTGTAGAGTGTAGGGTGTAGAGGGTAGGGTGTAGGGTGTAGAGTGTAGGGAGTTGAATGTAGGATGTAGAGTGTACAGTATAGGGTGTAGAGTGTAGGGTGTAGAGTGTAGAGTGTAGGGTGTAGGGTGTAGAGTGTAGGGTGTAGAGTGTAGGGTGTAGAGTATATAGTGTAGGGTGTAGAGTGTAGGATGTAGGGTGTAGAATGAAGAGTGTAGAGTGTAGGATGTAGAATGTAGGGTGTAGAGTGTGGTGTGTAGGGTGTAGAGTGTAGGGTGTAGAGTGTAGAGTGTAGGGTGTAAAGTGTAGAGGGTAGAATGTAGAATGTAGAGTGTAGGGTGTAGAGTGTAGGGTGCAGAGTGTAGCATGTAGGGTGTAGGGTGTAGAGTGTAGGGTGTAGAGAGTAGAGTGTAGGATGTAAAGTGTAGGGTGTAGGGTGTAAAGTGCAGGGTGTAGAGTGTATAAGGCAGAGTGTAGAGTGTAGGATGTAGAATGTAGAGTGTAGGGTGTAGGGTGTAGAATGTAGAGTGTAGAGTGTAGGGTGTAGGGTGTAGAATGTAGAGTGTAGAGTGTAGAGTGTAGGGTGTAGAGTATAGGGTGTAGGGTGTACAGTGTAGAGTGTAGAATGTAGAATGCAGAGTGTAGGGTGTAGAGTGTAGTGTTTAGGGTGTAGAGTGTGGGGTGTAGAGTGTAGGGTGTAGGGTGTAGAGTGTAGAGTGTAGGGTGTAGAGTGTAGGGAGTACCGTGTAGGATGTAGAGTGTAGAGTGTAGGGTGAAGGGTTTAGGATGTAGAGTGTAGAGTGTAGGGTGTAGGGTGTACAGTGTAGAGTGTAGAATGTAGGATGCGGAGTGTAGGGTGTAGAGTGTAGTGTTTAGGGTGTAGAGTGTAGGGTGTAAAGTGTAGCGTGTAGGGTGTAAAGTGTAGTGTAGAGTGTAGGATGTAGAGTGTAGGGTGTAGAGTGTAGGGTGTAGGGTGTAGAGTGTAGTGTAGAGTGTAGGGTGTAGAGTGTAGGGGGTAGAGTGTAACATATTAACATAGTAACATAGTTAGTAAGGCCGAAAATAGACATTTGTCCATCCAGTTCAGCCTATATTCCATCATAATAAATCCCCAGATCTACGTCCTTCTACAGAACCTAATAATTGTATGATACAATATTGTTCTGCTCCAGGAAGACATCCAGGCCTCTCTTGAACCCCTCGACTGAGTTCGCCATCACCACCTCCTCAGGCAAGCAATTCCAGATTCTCACTGCCCTAACAGTAAAGAATCCTCTTCTATGTTGGTGGAAAAACCTTCTCTCCTCCAGACGCAAAGAATGCCCCCTGGTGCCCATCACCTTCCTTGGTATAAACAGATCATCAGGGAGATATTTGTATTGTCCCCTTATATACTTATACATGGTTATTAGATCGCCCCTCAGTCGTCTTTTTTCTAGACTAAATAATCCTAATTTCGCTAATCTATCTGGGTATTGTAGCTATCCCATCCCCTTTATTAATTTTGTTGCCCTCCTTTGTACTCTCTCTAGTTCCATTATATCCTTCCTGAGCACCGGTGCCCAAAACTGGACACAGTACTCCATGTGCGGTCTAACTAGGGATTTGTACAGAGGCAGTATAATGCTCTCATCATGTGTATCCAGACCTCTTTTAATGCACCCCATGATCCTGTTTGCCTTGGCAGCTGCTGCCTGGCACTGGCTGCTCCAGGTAAGTTTATCATTAACTAGGATCCCCAAGTCCTTCTCCCTGTCAGATTTACCCAGTGGTTTCCCGTTCAGTGTGTAATGGTGATATTGATTCCTTCTTCCCATGTGTATAACCTTACATTTATCAGTGTTAAACCTCATCTGCCACCTTTCAGCCCAAGTTTCCAACTTATCCAGATCCATCTGTAGCAGAATACTATCTTCTCTTGTATTAACTGCTTTACATAGTTTTGTATCATCTGCAAATATCAATATTTTACTCTGTAAACCTTCTACCAGATCATTAATGAATATGTTGCAGAGAACAGGTCCCAATACCGACCCCTGCGGTACCCCACTGGTCACAGCGACCCAGTTAGAGACTATATCATTTATAACCACCCTCTGTTTATATCACTAAGCCAGTTACTAACCCATTTACACACATTTTCCCCCAGACCAAGCACCCTCGTTTTGTGTACCAACCTCTTGTGTGGCACGGTATCAAACGCTTTGGAAAAATCGAGATATACCACGTCCAATGACTCACCGTGGTCCAGCCTATAGCTTACCTCTTCATAAAAACTGATTAGATTGGTTTGACAGGAGCGATTTCTCATAAACCCATGCTGATATGGAGTTAAACAGTTATTCTCATTGAGATAATCCAGAAAAACATCCTTCAGAAACCCTTCAAATATTTTACCAACAGTAGAGGTTAGACTTACTGGCCAAATAATTTCCAGGTTCACTTTTAGAGCCCTTTTTGAATACTGGCACCACATTTAGAGTGTAGAGTGTAGGGAGTAGAATGTAGGGTGTAGAGTGTACAGTGTAGGGTATAGGGTGTAGAGTGTAGTGTGTAGGGTGTAGAGTGTAGGGTGTAGAGTGTAGAGTGTAGGGTGTAAAGTGTAGAGTGTAGAGTGTAGAATGTAGAGTGTAGGGTGTAGAGTCTAGGGTGTAGAGTCTAGGGTGTAGAGTGTAAGGTGCAGAGTGTAGCGTGTAGGGTGTAGAGTGTAGGGTGTAGAGAGTAGAGTGTTGGATGTAGAGTGTAGGGTGTAGGGTGTAGAGTGTTGGGTGTAGAGTGTATGGTGCAGAGTGTAGATGGTAGGGTGTAGGGTGTAGAATGTAGAGTGTAGGGTGTAGAATGTAGAGTGTAGGGTGTAGGGTGTAGAATGTAGAGTGTAGAGTGTAGGGTGTAGGGTGTAGAGTGTAGAGTGTAGGGTGTAGAGGGTAGGGTGTAGGGTGTAGAGTGTAGGAAGTTGAATGTAGGGTGTAGAGTGTACAGTGTAGGGTGTAGAGTGTAGGGTGTAAAGTGTAGAGTGTAGGGTGTAGGGTGTAGAGTGTAGGGTGTAGAGTGTAGAGTGTAGGGTGTAGAGTATATAGTGTAGGGTGTAGAGTGTAGAGTTTACGATGTAGGGTGTAGAATGTAAAGTGTAGAGTGTAGGATGTAGAATGTAGGGTGTAGAGTGTGGTGTGTAGGGTGTAGAGTGTAGGGTGTAGAGTGTAGAGTGTATGGTGTAAAGTGTAGAGTGTAGAGCGTAGAATGTAGAGTGTAGGGTGTAGAGTGTAGGGTGCAGAGTGTAGCATGTAGGGTGTAGGGTCTAGAGTGTAGAGAGTAGAGTGTAGGATGTAAAGTGTAGGGTGTAGGGTGCAAAGTGTAGGGTGCAGAGTGTATAAGGCAGAGTGTAGAGTGTAGGGTGTAGAATGTAGAGTGTAGAGTGTAGGGTGTAGGGTGCAGAATGTAGAGTGTAGAGTGTAGGGTGTAGGGTGTAGAATGTAGAGTGTAGAGTGTAGGGTGTAGAGTGTAGGGTGTAGAGTGTAGAGTGTAGGGTGTAGAGTCTATGGTGTAGAATGTAGGTTACAGAGTGTAGCGCGTAGGATGTAGGGTGTAGAGTGTAGGGTGTAGAGAGTAGAGTGTAGGATGTAAAGTATAGGGTGTAGAGTGTAGGGTGTAGAGTGTAGGGTGTAGAGTGTATTGTGCTGAGTGTATAGTGTAGGGTGTAGGATGTAGAGTTTAGAGTGTAGGGTGTAGGGTGTAGAATGTAGAGTGTAGAGTGTAGAATGTAGAGGGTAGGGTGTAGAGTGTAGGGTGTAGAGGGTAGGGAGTAGAAAGTAGGGTGTAGAGAGTACAGTGTAGGGTATAGGGTGTAGAGTGTAGGGTGTAGAGTGTAGGTTGTAGGGTGTACAGTGTAGAGTGTAGAATGTAGAATGCAGAGTGTAGGGTGTAGAATGTAGAATGTAGTGTTTAGGGTGTAGAGTGTGGGGTGTAAAGTGTAAAGTGTAGTGTAGAGTGTAGGATGTAGAGTGTAGGGTGTAGAGTGTAGGGTGTAGAGTGTAGGGTGTAGACTGTAGGGTGCAGAGTGTAGTGTGTAGGTGTAGGGTGTAGAGTGTAGGGAGTACCGTGTAGGATGTAGAGTGTAGGGTGTAGAGTGTAGGGTGTAGAATGTATGGTGCAGAGTGTAGAGTGTAGGGTGAAGGGTGTAGGATGTAGAGTGTAGAGTGTAAGGTGTAGGGTGTAGAGTGTAGAGTGTAGGGTGTAGGGTGTAGAGTGGAGGGTGTAGAGTGTAGGGGGTAGAATGTAGAATGTAGAGTGTAGAGTGTAGGGTGTAGAGGGAAGGGTGTAGGGTGTAGAGTGTAGGGAGTTGAATGTAGGATGTAGAGTGTACAGTATAGGGTGTAGAGTGTAGGGTGTAGAGTGTAGGGTGTAGGGTGTAGGGTGTAGAGTGTAGGGTGTAGAGTGTAGGGTGTAGAGTATATAGTGTAGGGTGTAGAGTGTAGAGTTTACGATGTAGGGTGTAGAATGTAAAGTGTAGAGTGTAGGATGTAGAATGTAGGGTGTAGAGTGTGGTGTGTAGGGTGTAGAGTGTAGGGTGTAGAGTGTAGAGTGTATGGTGTAAAGTGTAGAGTGTAGAGCGTAGAATGTAGAGTGTAGGGTGTAGAGTGTAGGGTGCAGAGTGTAGCATGTAGGGTGTAGGGTGTAGAGAGTAGAGAGTAGAGTGTAGGATGTAAAGTGTAGGGTGTAGGGTGTAAAGTGTAGGGTGCAGAGTGTATAAGGCAGAGTGTAGAGTGTAGGGTGTAGAATGTAGAGTGTAGAGTGTAGGGTGTAGGGTGCAGAATGTAGAGTGTAGAGTGTAGGGTGTAGGGTGTAGAATGTAGAGTGTAGAGTGTAGGGTGTAGAGTGTAGGGTGTAGAGTGTAGAGTGTAGGGTGTAGAGTCTATGGTGTAGAATGTAGGTTACAGAGTGTAGCGCGTAGGATGTAGGGTGTAGAGTGTAGGGTGTAGAGAGTAGAGTGTAGGATGTAAAGTATAGGGTGTAGAGTGTAGGGTGTAGAGTGTAGGGTGTAGAGTGTATTGTGCTGAGTGTATAGTGTAGGGTGTAGGATGTAGAGTTTAGAGTGTAGGGTGTAGGGTGTAGAATGTAGAGTGTAGAGTGTAGAGTGTAGAGGGTAGGGTGTAGAGTGTAGGGTGTAGAGGGTAGGGAGTAGAAAGTAGGGTGTAGAGAGTACAGTGTAGGGTATAGGGTGTAGAGTGTAGGGTGTAGAGTGTAGGTTGTAGGGTGTACAGTGTAGAGTGTAGAATGTAGAATGCAGAGTGTAGGGTGTAGAATGTAGTGTTTAGGGTGTAGAGTGTGGGGTGTAAAGTGTAAAGTGTAGTGTAGAGTGTAGGATGTAGAGTGTAGGGTGTAGAATGTAGAGTGTAGAGTGTAGGGTGTAGGGTGCAGAATGTAGAGTGTAGAGTGTAGGGTGTAGAATGTAGAGTGTAGAGTGTAGGGTGTAGAATGTAGGGTGTAGAGTGTAGAGTGTAGGGTGTAGAGTCTATGGTGTAGAATGTAGGTTACAGAGTGTAGCGCGTAGGGTGTAGGGTGTAGAGTGTAGGGTGTAGAGAGTAGAGTGTAGGATGTAAAGTATAGGGTGTAGAGTGTAGGGTGTAGAGTGTAGGGTGTAGAGTGTATGGTGCTGAGTGTATAGTGTAGGGTGTAGGATGTAGAGTTTAGAGTGTAGGGTGTAGGGTGTAGAATGTAGAGTGTAGAGTGTAGAGTGTAGGGTGTAGAGTATAGGGTGTAGGGTGTACAGTGTAGAGTGTAGAATGTAGAATGCAGAGTGTAGGGTGTAGAGTGTAGTGTTTAGGGTGTAGAGTGTGGGGTGTAGAGTGTAGGGTGTAGGGTGTAGAGTGTAGAGTGTAGGGTGTAGAGTGTAGGGAGTACCGTGTAGGATGTAGAGTGTAGTGTGTAGGGTGAAGGGTTTAGGATGTAGAGTGTAGAGTGTAGGGTGTAGGGTGTACAGTGTAGAGTGTAGAATGTAGGATGCGGAGTGTAGGGTGTAGAGTGTAGTGTTTAGGGTGTAGAGTGTAGGGTGTAAAGTGTAGCGTGTAGGGTGTAAAGTGTAGTGTAGAGTGTAGGATGTAGAGTGTAGGGTGTAGAGTGTAGGGTGTAGGGTGTAGAGTGTAGAGTGTAGTGTTTAGGGTGTGTAGAGTGTAGGGTGTAAAGTGTAGCGTGTAGGGTGTAAAGTGTAGTGTAGAGTGTAGGGTGTAGAGTGTAGGGGGTAGAGTGTAACATATTAACATAGTAACATAGTTAGTAAGGCCGAAAATAGACATTTGTCCATCCAGTTCAGCCTATATTCCATCATAATAAATCCCCAGATCTACGTCCTTCTACAGAACCTAATAATTGTATGATACAATATTGTTCTGCTCCAGGAAGACATCCAGGCCTCTCTTGAACCCCTCGACTGAGTTCGCCATCACCACCTCCTCAGGCAAGCAATTCCAGATTCTCACTGCCCTAACAGTAAAGAATCCTCTTCTATGTTGGTGGAAAAACCTTCTCTCCTCCAGACGCAAAGAATGCCCCCTGGTGCCCATCACCTTCCTTGGTATAAACAGATCATCAGGGAGATATTTGTATTGTCCCCTTATATACTTATACATGGTTATTAGATCGCCCCTCAGTCATCTTTTTTCTAGACTAAATAATCCTAATTTCGCTAATCTATCTGGGTATTGTAGCTATCCCATCCCCTTTATTAATTTTGTTGCCCTCCTTTGTACTCTCTCTAGTTCCATTATATCCTTCCTGAGCACCGGTGCCCAAAACTGGACACAGTACTCCATGTGCGGTCTAACTAGGGATTTGTACAGAGGCAGTATAATGCTCTCATCATGTGTATCCAGACCTCTTTTAATGCACCCCATGATCCTGTTTGCCTTGGCAGCTGCTGCCTGGCACTGGCTGCTCCAGGTAAGTTTATCATTAACTAGGATCCCCAAGTCCTTCTCCCTGTCAGATTTACCCAGTGGTTTCCCGTTCAGTGTGTAATGGTGATATTGATTCCTTCTTCCCATGTGTATAACCTTACATTTATCAGTGTTAAACCTCATCTGCCACCTTTCAGCCCAAGTTTCCAACTTATCCAGATCCATCTGTAGCAGAATACTATCTTCTCTTGTATTAACTGCTTTACATAGTTTTGTATCATCTGCAAATATCAATATTTTACTCTGTAAACCTTCTACCAGATCATTAATGAATATGTTGCAGAGAACAGGTCCCAATACCGACCCCTGCGGTACCCCACTGGTCACAGCGACCCAGTTAGAGACTATATAATTTATAACCACCCTCTGTTTATATCACTAAGCCAGTTACTAACCCATTTACACACATTTTCCCCCAGACCAAGCACCCTCGTTTTGTGTACCAACCTCTTGTGTGGCACGGTATCAAACGCTTTGGAAAAATCGAGATATACCACGTCCAATGACTCACCGTGGTCCAGCCTATAGCTTACCTCTTCATAAAAACTGATTAGATTGGTTTGACAGGAGCGATTTCTCATAAACCCATGCTGATATGGAGTTAAACAGTTATTCTCATTGAGATAATCCAGAAAAACATCCTTCAGAAACCCTTCAAATATTTTACCAACAGTAGAGGTTAGACTTACTGGCCTATAATTTCCAGGTTCACTTTTAGAGCCCTTTTTGAATACTGGCACCACATTTAGAGTGTAGAGTGTAGGGAGTAGAATGTAGGGTGTAGAGTGTACAGTGTAGGGTATAGGGTGTAGAGTGTAGTGTGTAGGGTGTAGAGTGTAGGGTGTAGAGTGTAGAGTGTAGGGTGTAAAGTGTAGAGTGTAGAGTGTAGAATGTAGAGTGTAGGGTGTAGAGTCTAGGGTGTAGAGTCTAGGGTGTAGAGTGTAAGGTGCAGAGTGTAGCGTGTAGGGTGTAGAGTGTAGGGTGTAGAGAGTAGAGTGTTGGATGTAGAGTGTAGGGTGTAGGGTGTAGAGTGTTGGGTGTAGAGTGTATGGTGCAGAGTGTAGAGGGTAGGGTGTAGGGTGTAGAATGTAGAGTGTAGGGTGTAGAATGTAGAGTGTAGGGTGTAGGGTGTAGAATGTAGAGTGTAGAGTGTAGGGTGTAGGGTGTAGAGTGTAGAGTGTAGGGTGTAGAGGGTAGGGTGTAAGGTGTAGAGTGTAGGAAGTTGAATGTAGGGTGTAGAGTGTACAGTGTAGGGTGTAGAGTGTAGGGTGTAGAGTGTAGAGTGTAGGGTGTAGGGTGTAGAGTGTAGGGTGTAGAGTGTAGAGTGTAGGGTGTAGAGTATATAGTGTAGGGTGTAGAGTGTAGAGTTTACGATGTAGGGTGTAGAATGTAAAGTGTAGAGTGTAGGATGTAGAATGTAGGGTGTAGAGTGTGGTGTGTAGGGTGTAGAGTGTAGGGTGTAGAGTGTAGAGTGTATGGTGTAAAGTGTAGAGTGTAGAGCGTAGAATGTAGAGTGTAGGGTGTAGAGTGTAGGGTGCAGAGTGTAGCATGTAGGGTGTAGGGTCTAGAGTGTAGAGAGTAGAGTGTAGGATGTAAAGTGTAGGGTGTAGGGTGCAAAGTGTAGGGTGCAGAGTGTATAAGGCAGAGTGTAGAGTGTAGGGTGTAGAATGTAGAGTGTAGAGTGTAGGGTGTAGGGTGCAGAATGTAGAGTGTAGAGTGTAGGGTGTAGGGTGTAGAATGTAGAGTGTAGAGTGTAGGGTGTAGAGTGTAGGGTGTAGAGTGTAGAGTGTAGGGTGTAGAGTCTATGGTGTAGAATGTAGGTTACAGAGTGTAGCGCGTAGGATGTAGGGTGTAGAGTGTAGGGTGTAGAGAGTAGAGTGTAGGATGTAAAGTATAGGGTGTAGAGTGTAGGGTGTAGAGTGTAGGGTGTAGAGTGTATTGTGCTGAGTGTATAGTGTAGGGTGTAGGATGTAGAGTTTAGAGTGTAGGGTGTAGGGTGTAGAATGTAGAGTGTAGAGTGTAGAATGTAGAGGGTAGGGTGTAGAGTGTAGGGTGTAGAGGGTAGGGAGTAGAAAGTAGGGTGTAGAGAGTACAGTGTAGGGTATAGGGTGTAGAGTGTAGGGTGTAGAGTGTAGGTTGTAGGGTGTACAGTGTAGAGTGTAGAATGTAGAATGCAGAGTGTAGGGTGTAGAATGTAGTGTTTAGGGTGTAGAGTGTGGGGTGTAAAGTGTAAAGTGTAGTGTAGAGTGTAGGATGTAGAGTGTAGGGAGTACCGTGTAGGATGTAGAGTGTAGGGTGTAGAGTGTAGGGTGTAGAATGTATGGTGCAGAGTGTAGAGTGTAGGGTGAAGGGTGTAGGATGTAGAGTGTAGAGTGTAAGGTGTAGGGTGTAGAGTGTAGAGTGTAGGGTGTAGGGTGTAGAGTGGAGGGTGTAGAGTGTAGGGGGTAGAATGTAGAATGTAGAGTGTAGAGTGTAGGGTGTAGAGGGTAGGGTGTAGGGTGTAGAGTGTAGGGAGTTGAATGTAGGATGTAGAGTGTACAGTATAGGGTGTAGAGTGTAGGGTGTAGAGTGTAGGGTGTAGGGTGTAGGGTGTAGAGTGTAGGGTGTAGAGTGTAGGGTGTAGAGTATATAGTGTAGGGTGTAGAGTGTAGGATGTAGGGTGTAGAATGAAGAGTGTAGAGTGTAGGATGTAGAATGTAGGGTGTAGAGTGTGGTGTGTAGGGTGTAGAGTGTAAGGTGTAGAGTGTAGAGTGTAGGGTGTAAAGTGTAGAGGGTAGAGTGTAGAATGTAGAGTGTAGGGTGTAGAGTGTAGGGTGCAGAGTGTAGCATGTAGGGTGTAGGGTGTAGAGTGTAGGGTGTAGAGAGTAGAGTGTAGGATGTAAAGTGTAGGGTGTAGGGTGTAAAGTGCAGGGTGTAGAGTGTATAAGGCAGAGTGTAGAGTGTAGGGTGTAGAATGTAGAGTGTAGGGTGTAGGGTGTAGAATGTAGAGTGTAGAGTGTAGGGTGTAGGGTGTAGAATGTAGAGTGTAGAGTGTAGGGTGTAGAATGTAGAGTGTAGGGTGTAGGGTGTAGAATGTAGAGTGTAGAGTGTAGGGTGTAGGGTGTAGAATGTAGAGTGTAGAGTGTAGAGTGTAGGGTGTAGAGTGTAGGGCATAGGATGTAGAGTGTAGGGTGTAGAGTGTAGAGTGTATGGTGTAAAGTGTAGAGTGTAGAGCGTAGAATGTAGAGTGTAGGGTGTAGAGTGTAGGGTGCAGAGTGTAGCATGTAGGGTGTAGGGTGTAGAGTGTAGAGAGTTGAGTGTAGGATGTAAAGTGTAGGGTGTAGGGTGTAAAGTGTAGGGTGCAGAGTGTATAAGGCAGAGTGTAGAGTGTAGAGTGTAGGGTGTAGAATGTAGAGTGTAGGGTGTAGGGTGTAGAATGTAGAGTGTAGAGTGTAGGGTGTAGGGTGTAGAATGTAGAGTGTAGAGTGTAGAGTGTAGGGTGTAGAGTATAGGGTGTAGGGTGTACAGTGTAGAGTGTAGAATGTAGAATGCAGAGTGTAGGGTGTAGAGTGTAGTGTTTAGGGTGTAGAGTGTGGGGTGTAGAGTGTAGGGTGTAGGGTGTAGAGTGTAGGGAGTACCGTGTAGGATGTAGAGTGTAGAGTGTAGGGTGAAGGGTTTAGGATGTAGAGTGTAGAGTGTAGGGTGTAGGGTGTACAGTGCAGAGTGTAGAATGTAGGATGCGGAGTGTAGGGTGTAGAGTGTAGTGTTTAGGGTGTAGAGTGTAGGGTGTAAAGTGTAGCGTGTAGGGTGTAAAGTGTAGTGTAGAGTGTAGGATGTAGAGTGTAGGGTGTAGAGTGTAGGGTGTAGGGTGTAGAGTGTAGAGTGTAGTGTTTAGGGTGTGTAGAGTGTAGGGTGTAAAGTGTAGCGTGTAGGGTGTAAAGTGTAGTGTAGTGTGTAGGATGTAGAGTGTAGGGTGTAGAGTGTAGGGTGTAGAGTGTAGGGGGTAGAGTGTAACATATTAACATAGTAACATAGTTAGTAAGGCCGAAAATAGACATTTGTCCATCCAGTTCAGCCTATATTCCATCATAATAAATCCCCAGATCTACGTCCTTCTACAGAACCTAATAATTGTATGATACAATATTGTTCTGCTCCAGGAAGACATCCAGGCCTCTCTTGAACCCCTCGACTGAGTTCGCCATCACCACCTCCTTCAGGCAAGCAATTCCAGATTCTCACTGCCCTAACAGTAAAGAATCCTCTTCTATGTTGGTGGAAAAACCTTCTCTCCTCCAGACGCAAAGAAT
Organism: Ranitomeya variabilis; assembly: GCF_051348905.1. Classification (NCBI taxonomy): domain Eukaryota; kingdom Metazoa; phylum Chordata; class Amphibia; order Anura; family Dendrobatidae; genus Ranitomeya; species Ranitomeya variabilis. Next base: position 108,085 of record NW_027508191.1, on the reverse strand, counting down.
GCCCCCTGGTGCCCATCACCTTCCTTGGTATAAACAGATCATCAGGGAGATATTTGTATTGTCCCCTTATATACTTATACATGGTTATTAGATCGCCCCTCAGTCGTCTTTTTTCTAGACTAAATAATCCTAATTTCGCTAATCTATCTTGGTATTGTAGCTATCCCATCCCCTTTATTAATTTTGTTGCCCTCCTTTGTACTCTCTCTAGTTCCATTATATCCTTCCTGAGCACCGGTGCCCAAAACTGGACACAGTACTCCATGTGCGGTCTAACTAGGGATTTGTACAGAGGCAGTATAATGCTCTCATCATGTGTATCCAGACCTCTTTTAATGCACCCCATGATCCTGTTTGCCTTGGCAGCTGCTGCCTGGCACTGGCTGCTCCAGGTAAGTTTATCATTAACTAGGATCCCCAAGTCCTTCTCCCTGTCAGATTTACCCAGTGGTTTCCCGTTCAGTGTGTAATGGTGATATTGATTCCTTCTTCCCATGTGTATAACCTTACATTTATCAGTGTTAAACCTCATCTGCCACCTTTCAGCCCAAGTTTCCAACTTATCCAGATCCATCTGTAGCAGAATACTATCTTCTCTTGTATTAACTGCTTTACATAGTTTTGTATCATCTGCAAATATCAATATTTTACTCTGTAAACCTTCTACCAGATCATTAATGAATATGTTGCAGAGAACAGGTCCCAATACCGACCCCTGCGGTACCCCACTGGTCACAGCGACCCAGTTAGAGACTATATCATTTATAACCACCCTCTGTTTATATCACTAAGCCAGTTACTAACCCATTTACACACATTTTCCCCCAGACCAAGCACCCTCGTTTTGTGTACCAACCTCTTGTGTGGCACGGTATCAAACGCTTTGGAAAAATCGAGATATACCACGTCCAATGACTCACCGTGGTCCAGCCTATAGCTTACCTCTTCATAAAAACTGATTAGATTGGTTTGACAGGAGCGATTTCTCATAAACCCATGCTGATATGGAGTTAAACAGTTATTCTCATTGAGATAATCCAGAAAAACATCCTTCAGAAACCCTTCAAATATTTTACCAACAGTAGAGGTTAGACTTACTGGCCTATAATTTCCAGGTTCACTTTTAGAGCCCTTTTTGAATACTGGCACCACATTTAGAGTGTAGGGAGTAGAATGTAGGGTGTAGAGTGTACAGTGTAGGGTATAGGGTGTAGAGTGTAGTGTGTAGGGTGTAGAGTGTAGGGTGTAGAGTGTAGAGTGTAGGGTGTAAAGTGTAGAGTGTAGAGTGTAGAATGTAGAGTGTAGGGTGTAGAGTCTAGGGTGTAGAGTCTAGGGTGTAGAGTGTAAGGTGCAGAGTGTAGCGTGTAGGGTGTAGAGTGTAGGGTGTAGAGAGTAGAGTGTTGGATGTAGAGTGTAGGGTGTAGGGTGTAGAGTGTTGGGTGTAGAGTGTATGGTGCAGAGTGTAGAGGGTAGGGTGTAGGGTGTAGAATGTAGAGTGTAGGGTGTAGAATGTAGAGTGTAGGGTGTAGGGTGTAGAATGTAGAGTGTAGAGTGTAGGGTGTAGGGTGTAGAGTGTAGAGTGTAGGGTGTAGAGGGTAGGGTGTAAGGTGTAGAGTGTAGGAAGTTGAATGTAGGGTGTAGAGTGTACAGTGCAGGGTGTAGAGTGTAGGGTGTAGAGTGTAGAGTGTAGGGTGTAGGGTGTAGAGTGTAGGGTGTAGAGTGTAGAGTGTAGGGTGTAGAGTATATAGTGTAGGGTGTAGAGTGTAGAGTTTACGATGTAGGGTGTAGAATGTAAAGTGTAGAGTGTAGGATGTAGAATGTAGGGTGTAGAGTGTGGTGTGTAGGGTGTAGAGTGTAGGGTGTAGAGTGTAGAGTGTATGGTGTAAAGTGTAGAGTGTAGAGCGTAGAATGTAGAGTGTAGGGTGTAGAGTGTAGGGTGCAGAGTGTAGCATGTAGGGTGTAGGGTGTAGAGTGTAGAGAGTAGAGTGTAGGATGTAAAGTGTAGGGTGTAGGGTGTAAAGTGTAGGGTGCAGAGTGTATAAGGCAGAGTGTAGAGTGTAGGGTGTAGAATGTAGAGTGTAGAGTGTAGGGTGTAGGGTGCAGAATGTAGAGTGTAGAGTGTAGGGTGTAGAGTCTATGGTGTAGAATGTAGGTTACAGAGTGTAGCGCGTAGGATGTAGGGTGTAGAGTGTAGGGTGTAGAGAGTAGAGTGTAGGATGTAAAGTATAGGGTGTAGAGTGTAGGGTGTAGAGTGTAGGGTGTAGAGTGTATTGTGCTGAGTGTATAGTGTAGGGTGTAGGATGTAGAGTTTAGAGTGTAGGGTGTAGGGTGTAGAATGTAGAGTGTAGAGTGTAGAGTGTAGAGGGTAGGGTGTAGAGTGTAGGGTGTAGAGGGTAGGGAGTAGAAAGTAGGGTGTAGAGAGTACAGTGTAGGGTATAGGGTGTAGAGTGTAGGGTGTAGAGTGTAGGTTGTAGGGTGTACAGTGTAGAGTGTAGAATGTAGAATGCAGAGTGTAGGGTGTAGAATGTAGTGTTTAGGGTGTAGAGTGTGGGGTGTAAAGTGTAAAGTGTAGTGTAGAGTGTAGGATGTAGAGTGTAGGGTGTAGAATGTAGAGTGTAGAGTGTAGGGTGTAGGGTGCAGAATGTAGAGTGTAGAGTGTAGGGTGTAGGGTGTAGAATGTAGAGTGTAGAGTGTAGGGTGTAGAGTGTAGGGTGTAGAGTGTAGAGTGTAGGGTGTAGAGTCTATGGTGTAGAATGTAGGTTACAGAGTGTAGCGCGTAGGGTGTAGGGTGTAGAGTGTAGGGTGTAGAGAGTAGAGTGTAGGATGTAAAGTATAGGGTGTAGAGTGTAGGGTGTAGAGTGTAGGGTGTAGAGTGTATGGTGCTGAGTGTATAGTGTAGGGTGTAGGATGTAGAGTTTAGAGTGTAGGGTGTAGGGTGTAGAATGTAGAGTGTAGAGTGTAGAGGGTAGGGTGTAGAGTGTAGGGTGTAGAGGGTAGGGAGTAGAAAGTAGGGTGTAGAGAGTACAGTGTAGGGTATAGGGTGTAGAGTGTAGGGTGTAGAGTGTAGGGTGTAGGGTGTACAGTGTAGAGTGTAGAATGTAGAATGTAGAATGCAGAGTGTAGGGTGTAGAATGTAGTGTTTAGGGTGTAGAGTGTGGGGTGTAAAGTGTAAAGTGTAGTGTAGAGTGTAGGATGTAGAGTGTAGGGTGTAGAGTGTAGGGTGTAGAGTGTAGGGTGTAGATTGTAGGGTGCAGAGTGTAGTGTGTAGGTGTAGGGTGTAGAGTGTAGGGAGTACCATGTAGGATGTAGAGTGTAGGGTGTAGAGTGTAGGGTGTAGAATGTATGGTGCAGAGTGTAGAGTGTAGGGTGAAGGGTGTAGGATGTAGAGTGTAGAGTGTAAGGTGTAGGGTGTAGAGTGTAGAGTGTAGGGTGTAGGGTGTAGAGTGGAGGGTGTAGAGTGTAGGGGGTAGAATGTAGAATGTAGAGTGTAGAGTGTAGGGTGTAGAGGGTAGGGTGTAGGGTGTAGAGTGTAGGGAGTTGAATGTAGGATGTAGAGTGTACAGTATAGGGTGTAGAGTGTAGGGTGTAGAGTGTAGAGTGTAGGGTGTAGGGTGTAGAGTGTAGGGTGTAGAGTGTAGGGTGTAGAGTATATAGTGTAGGGTGTAGAGTGTAGGATGTAGGGTGTAGAATGAAGAGTGTAGAGTGTAGGATGTAGAATGTAGGGTGTAGAGTGTGGTGTGTAGGGTGTAGAGTGTAGGGTGTAGAGTGTAGAGTGTAGGGTGTAAAGTGTAGAGGGTAGAATGTAGAATGTAGAGTGTAGGGTGTAGAGTGTAGGGTGCAGAGTGTAGCATGTAGGGTGTAGGGTGTAGAGTGTAGGGTGTAGAGAGTAGAGTGTAGGATGTAAAGTGTAGGGTGTAGGGTGTAAAGTGCAGGGTGTAGAGTGTATAAGGCAGAGTGTAGAGTGTAGGATGTAGAATGTAGAGTGTAGGGTGTAGGGTGTAGAATGTAGAGTGTAGAGTGTAGGGTGTAGGGTGTAGAATGTAGAGTGTAGAGTGTAGAGTGTAGGGTGTAGAGTATAGGGTGTAGGGTGTACAGTGTAGAGTGTAGAATGTAGAATGCAGAGTGTAGGGTGTAGAGTGTAGTGTTTAGGGTGTAGAGTGTGGGGTGTAGAGTGTAGGGTGTAGGGTGTAGAGTGTAGAGTGTAGGGTGTAGAGTGTAGGGAGTACCGTGTAGGATGTAGAGTGTAGAGTGTAGGGTGAAGGGTTTAGGATGTAGAGTGTAGAGTGTAGGGTGTAGGGTGTACAGTGTAGAGTGTAGAATGTAGGATGCGGAGTGTAGGGTGTAGAGTGTAGTGTTTAGGGTGTAGAGTGTAGGGTGTAAAGTGTAGCGTGTAGGGTGTAAAGTGTAGTGTAGAGTGTAGGATGTAGAGTGTAGGGTGTAGAGTGTAGGGTGTAGGGTGTAGAGTGTAGAGTGTAGTGTTTAGGGTGTGTAGAGTGTAGGGTGTAAAGTGTAGCGTGTAGGGTGTAAAGTGTAGTGTAGAGTGTAGGGTGTAGAGTGTAGGGGGTAGAGTGTAACATATTAACATAGTAACATAGTTAGTAAGGCCGAAAATAGACATTTGTCCATCCAGTTCAGCCTATATTCCATCATAATAAATCCCCAGATCTACGTCCTTCTACAGAACCTAATAATTGTATGATACAATATTGTTCTGCTCCAGGAAGACATCCAGGCCTCTCTTGAACCCCTCGACTGAGTTCGCCATCACCACCTCCTCAGGCAAGCAATTCCAGATTCTCACTGCCCTAACAGTAAAGAATCCTCTTCTATGTTGGTGGAAAAACCTTCTCTCCTCCAGACGCAAAGAATGCCCCCTGGTGCCCATCACCTTCCTTGGTATAAACAGATCATCAGGGAGATATTTGTATTGTCCCCTTATTTACTTATACATGGTTATTAGATCGCCCCTCAGTCGTCTTTTTTCTAGACTAAATAATCCTAATTTCGCTAATCTATCTGGGTATTGTAGCTATCCCATCCCCTTTATTAATTTTGTTGCCCTCCTTTGTACTCTCTCTAGTTCCATTATATCCTTCCTGAGCACCGGTGCCCAAAACTGGACACAGTACTCCATGTGCGGTCTAACTAGGGATTTGTACAGAGGCAGTATAATGCTCTCATCATGTGTATCCAGACCTCTTTTAATGCACCCCATGATCCTGTTTGCCTTGGCAGCTGCTGCCTGGCACTGGCTGCTCCAGGTAAGTTTATCATTAACTAGGATCCCCAAGTCCTTCTCCCTGTCAGATTTACCCAGTGGTTTCCCGTTCAGTGTGTAATGGTGATATTGATTCCTTCTTCCCATGTGTATAACCTTACATTTATCAGTGTTAAACCTCATCTGCCACCTTTCAGCCCAAGTTTCCAACTTATCCAGATCCATCTGTAGCAGAATACTATCTTCTCTTGTATTAACTGCTTTACATAGTTTTGTATCATCTGCAAATATCAATATTTTACTCTGTAAACCTTCTACCAGATCATTAATGAATATGTTGCAGAGAACAGGTCCCAATACCGACCCCTGCGGTACCCCACTGGTCACAGCGACCCAGTTAGAGACTATATCATTTATAACCACCCTCTGTTTATATCACTAAGCCAGTTACTAACCCATTTACACACATTTTCCCCCAGACCAAGCACCCTCGTTTTGTGTACCAACCTCTTGTGTGGCACGGTATCAAACGCTTTGGAAAAATCGAGATATACCACGTCCAATGACTCACCGTGGTCCAGCCTATAGCTTACCTCTTCATAAAAACTGATTAGATTGGTTTGACAGGAGCGATTTCTCATAAACCCATGCTGATATGGAGTTAAACAGTTATTCTCATTGAGATAATCCAGAAAAACATCCTTCAGAAACCCTTCAAATATTTTACCAACAGTAGAGGTTAGACTTACTGGCCAAATAATTTCCAGGTTCACTTTTAGAGCCCTTTTTGAATACTGGCACCACATTTAGAGTGTAGAGTGTAGGGAGTAGAATGTAGGGTGTAGAGTGTACAGTGTAGGGTATAGGGTGTAGAGTGTAGTGTGTAGGGTGTAGAGTGTAGGGTGTAGAGTGTAGAGTGTAGGGTGTAAAGTGTAGAGTGTAGAGTGTAGAATGTAGAGTGTAGGGTGTAGAGTCTAGGGTGTAGAGTCTAGGGTGTAGAGTGTAAGGTGCAGAGTGTAGCGTGTAGGGTGTAGAGTGTAGGGTGTAGAGAGTAGAGTGTTGGATGTAGAGTGTAGGGTGTAGGGTGTAGAGTGTTGGGTGTAGAGTGTATGGTGCAGAGTGTAGATGGTAGGGTGTAGGGTGTAGAATGTAGAGTGTAGGGTGTAGAATGTAGAGTGTAGGGTGTAGGGTGTAGAATGTAGAGTGTAGAGTGTAGGGTGTAGGGTGTAGAGTGTAGAGTGTAGGGTGTAGAGGGTAGGGTGTAGGGTGTAGAGTGTAGGAAGTTGAATGTAGGGTGTAGAGTGTACAGTGTAGGGTGTAGAGTGTAGGGTGTAAAGTGTAGAGTGTAGGGTGTAGGGTGTAGAGTGTAGGGTGTAGAGTGTAGAGTGTAGGGTGTAGAGTATATAGTGTAGGGTGTAGAGTGTAGAGTTTACGATGTAGGGTGTAGAATGTAAAGTGTAGAGTGTAGGATGTAGAATGTAGGGTGTAGAGTGTGGTGTGTAGGGTGTAGAGTGTAGGGTGTAGAGTGTAGAGTGTATGGTGTAAAGTGTAGAGTGTAGAGCGTAGAATGTAGAGTGTAGGGTGTAGAGTGTAGGGTGCAGAGTGTAGCATGTAGGGTGTAGGGTCTAGAGTGTAGAGAGTAGAGTGTAGGATGTAAAGTGTAGGGTGTAGGGTGCAAAGTGTAGGGTGCAGAGTGTATAAGGCAGAGTGTAGAGTGTAGGGTGTAGAATGTAGAGTGTAGAGTGTAGGGTGTAGGGTGCAGAATGTAGAGTGTAGAGTGTAGGGTGTAGGGTGTAGAATGTAGAGTGTAGAGTGTAGGGTGTAGAGTGTAGGGTGTAGAGTGTAGAGTGTAGGGTGTAGAGTCTATGGTGTAGAATGTAGGTTACAGAGTGTAGCGCGTAGGATGTAGGGTGTAGAGTGTAGGGTGTAGAGAGTAGAGTGTAGGATGTAAAGTATAGGGTGTAGAGTGTAGGGTGTAGAGTGTAGGGTGTAGAGTGTATTGTGCTGAGTGTATAGTGTAGGGTGTAGGATGTAGAGTTTAGAGTGTAGGGTGTAGGGTGTAGAATGTAGAGTGTAGAGTGTAGAATGTAGAGGGTAGGGTGTAGAGTGTAGGGTGTAGAGGGTAGGGAGTAGAAAGTAGGGTGTAGAGAGTACAGTGTAGGGTATAGGGTGTAGAGTGTAGGGTGTAGAGTGTAGGTTGTAGGGTGTACAGTGTAGAGTGTAGAATGTAGAATGCAGAGTGTAGGGTGTAGAATGTAGTGTTTAGGGTGTAGAGTGTGGGGTGTAAAGTGTAAAGTGTAGTGTAGAGTGTAGGATGTAGAGTGTAGGGTGTAGAGTGTAGGGTGTAGAGTGTAGGGTGTAGACTGTAGGGTGCAGAGTGTAGTGTGTAGGTGTAGGGTGTAGAGTGTAGGGAGTACCGTGTAGGATGTAGAGTGTAGGGTGTAGAGTGTAGGGTGTAGAATGTATGGTGCAGAGTGTAGAGTGTAGGGTGAAGGGTGTAGGATGTAGAGTGTAGAGTGTAAGGTGTAGGGTGTAGAGTGTAGAGTGTAGGGTGTAGGGTGTAGAGTGGAGGGTGTAGAGTGTAGGGGGTAGAATGTAGAATGTAGAGTGTAGAGTGTAGGGTGTAGAGGGTAGGGTGTAGGGTGTAGAGTGTAGGGAGTTGAATGTAGGATGTAGAGTGTACAGTATAGGGTGTAGAGTGTAGGGTGTAGAGTGTAGGGTGTAGGGTGTAGGGTGTAGAGTGTAGGGTGTAGAGTGTAGGGTGTAGAGTATATAGTGTAGGGTGTAGAGTGTAGAGTTTACGATGTAGGGTGTAGAATGTAAAGTGTAGAGTGTAGGATGTAGAATGTAGGGTGTAGAGTGTGGTGTGTAGGGTGTAGAGTGTAGGGTGTAGAGTGTAGAGTGTATGGTGTAAAGTGTAGAGTGTAGAGCGTAGAATGTAGAGTGTAGGGTGTAGAGTGTAGGGTGCAGAGTGTAGCATGTAGGGTGTAGGGTGTAGAGAGTAGAGAGTAGAGTGTAGGATGTAAAGTGTAGGGTGTAGGGTGTAAAGTGTAGGGTGCAGAGTGTATAAGGCAGAGTGTAGAGTGTAGGGTGTAGAATGTAGAGTGTAGAGTGTAGGGTGTAGGGTGCAGAATGTAGAGTGTAGAGTGTAGGGTGTAGGGTGTAGAATGTAGAGTGTAGAGTGTAGGGTGTAGAGTGTAGGGTGTAGAGTGTAGAGTGTAGGGTGTAGAGTCTATGGTGTAGAATGTAGGTTACAGAGTGTAGCGCGTAGGATGTAGGGTGTAGAGTGTAGGGTGTAGAGAGTAGAGTGTAGGATGTAAAGTATAGGGTGTAGAGTGTAGGGTGTAGAGTGTAGGGTGTAGAGTGTATTGTGCTGAGTGTATAGTGTAGGGTGTAGGATGTAGAGTTTAGAGTGTAGGGTGTAGGGTGTAGAATGTAGAGTGTAGAGTGTAGAGTGTAGAGGGTAGGGTGTAGAGTGTAGGGTGTAGAGGGTAGGGAGTAGAAAGTAGGGTGTAGAGAGTACAGTGTAGGGTATAGGGTGTAGAGTGTAGGGTGTAGAGTGTAGGTTGTAGGGTGTACAGTGTAGAGTGTAGAATGTAGAATGCAGAGTGTAGGGTGTAGAATGTAGTGTTTAGGGTGTAGAGTGTGGGGTGTAAAGTGTAAAGTGTAGTGTAGAGTGTAGGATGTAGAGTGTAGGGTGTAGAATGTAGAGTGTAGAGTGTAGGGTGTAGGGTGCAGAATGTAGAGTGTAGAGTGTAGGGTGTAGAATGTAGAGTGTAGAGTGTAGGGTGTAGAATGTAGGGTGTAGAGTGTAGAGTGTAGGGTGTAGAGTCTATGGTGTAGAATGTAGGTTACAGAGTGTAGCGCGTAGGGTGTAGGGTGTAGAGTGTAGGGTGTAGAGAGTAGAGTGTAGGATGTAAAGTATAGGGTGTAGAGTGTAGGGTGTAGAGTGTAGGGTGTAGAGTGTATGGTGCTGAGTGTATAGTGTAGGGTGTAGGATGTAGAGTTTAGAGTGTAGGGTGTAGGGTGTAGAATGTAGAGTGTAGAGTGTAGAGTGTAGGGTGTAGAGTATAGGGTGTAGGGTGTACAGTGTAGAGTGTAGAATGTAGAATGCAGAGTGTAGGGTGTAGAGTGTAGTGTTTAGGGTGTAGAGTGTGGGGTGTAGAGTGTAGGGTGTAGGGTGTAGAGTGTAGAGTGTAGGGTGTAGAGTGTAGGGAGTACCGTGTAGGATGTAGAGTGTAGTGTGTAGGGTGAAGGGTTTAGGATGTAGAGTGTAGAGTGTAGGGTGTAGGGTGTACAGTGTAGAGTGTAGAATGTAGGATGCGGAGTGTAGGGTGTAGAGTGTAGTGTTTAGGGTGTAGAGTGTAGGGTGTAAAGTGTAGCGTGTAGGGTGTAAAGTGTAGTGTAGAGTGTAGGATGTAGAGTGTAGGGTGTAGAGTGTAGGGTGTAGGGTGTAGAGTGTAGAGTGTAGTGTTTAGGGTGTGTAGAGTGTAGGGTGTAAAGTGTAGCGTGTAGGGTGTAAAGTGTAGTGTAGAGTGTAGGGTGTAGAGTGTAGGGGGTAGAGTGTAACATATTAACATAGTAACATAGTTAGTAAGGCCGAAAATAGACATTTGTCCATCCAGTTCAGCCTATATTCCATCATAATAAATCCCCAGATCTACGTCCTTCTACAGAACCTAATAATTGTATGATACAATATTGTTCTGCTCCAGGAAGACATCCAGGCCTCTCTTGAACCCCTCGACTGAGTTCGCCATCACCACCTCCTCAGGCAAGCAATTCCAGATTCTCACTGCCCTAACAGTAAAGAATCCTCTTCTATGTTGGTGGAAAAACCTTCTCTCCTCCAGACGCAAAGAATGCCCCCTGGTGCCCATCACCTTCCTTGGTATAAACAGATCATCAGGGAGATATTTGTATTGTCCCCTTATATACTTATACATGGTTATTAGATCGCCCCTCAGTCGTCTTTTTTCTAGACTAAATAATCCTAATTTCGCTAATCTATCTGGGTATTGTAGCTATCCCATCCCCTTTATTAATTTTGTTGCCCTCCTTTGTACTCTCTCTAGTTCCATTATATCCTTCCTGAGCACCGGTGCCCAAAACTGGACACAGTACTCCATGTGCGGTCTAACTAGGGATTTGTACAGAGGCAGTATAATGCTCTCATCATGTGTATCCAGACCTCTTTTAATGCACCCCATGATCCTGTTTGCCTTGGCAGCTGCTGCCTGGCACTGGCTGCTCCAGGTAAGTTTATCATTAACTAGGATCCCCAAGTCCTTCTCCCTGTCAGATTTACCCAGTGGTTTCCCGTTCAGTGTGTAATGGTGATATTGATTCCTTCTTCCCATGTGTATAACCTTACATTTATCAGTGTTAAACCTCATCTGCCACCTTTCAGCCCAAGTTTCCAACTTATCCAGATCCATCTGTAGCAGAATACTATCTTCTCTTGTATTAACTGCTTTACATAGTTTTGTATCATCTGCAAATATCAATATTTTACTCTGTAAACCTTCTACCAGATCATTAATGAATATGTTGCAGAGAACAGGTCCCAATACCGACCCCTGCGGTACCCCACTGGTCACAGCGACCCAGTTAGAGACTATATCATTTATAACCACCCTCTGTTTATATCACTAAGCCAGTTACTAACCCATTTACACACATTTTCCCCCAGACCAAGCACCCTCGTTTTGTGTACCAACCTCTTGTGTGGCACGGTATCAAACGCTTTGGAAAAATCGAGATATACCACGTCCAATGACTCACCGTGGTCCAGCCTATAGCTTACCTCTTCATAAAAACTGATTAGATTGGTTTGACAGGAGCGATTTCTCATAAACCCATGCTGATATGGAGTTAAACAGTTATTCTCATTGAGATAATCCAGAAAAACATCCTTCAGAAACCCTTCAAATATTTTACCAACAGTAGAGGTTAGACTTACTGGCCTATAATTTCCAGGTTCACTTTTAGAGCCCTTTTTGAATACTGGCACCACATTTAGAGTGTAGAGTGTAGGGAGTAGAATGTAGGGTGTAGAGTGTACAGTGTAGGGTATAGGGTGTAGAGTGTAGTGTGTAGGGTGTAGAGTGTAGGGTGTAGAGTGTAGAGTGTAGGGTGTAAAGTGTAGAGTGTAGAGTGTAGAATGTAGAGTGTAGGGTGTAGAGTCTAGGGTGTAGAGTCTAGGGTGTAGAGTGTAAGGTGCAGAGTGTAGCGTGTAGGGTGTAGAGTGTAGGGTGTAGAGAGTAGAGTGTTGGATGTAGAGTGTAGGGTGTAGGGTGTAGAGTGTTGGGTGTAGAGTGTATGGTGCAGAGTGTAGAGGGTAGGGTGTAGGGTGTAGAATGTAGAGTGTAGGGTGTAGAATGTAGAGTGTAGGGTGTAGGGTGTAGAATGTAGAGTGTAGAGTGTAGGGTGTAGGGTGTAGAGTGTAGAGTGTAGGGTGTAGAGGGTAGGGTGTAGGGTGTAGAGTGTAGGAAGTTGAATGTAGGGTGTAGAGTGTACAGTGTAGGGTGTAGAGTGTAGGGTGTAGAGTGTAGAGTGTAGGGTGTAGGGTGTAGAGTGTAGGGTGTAGAGTGTAGAGTGTAGGGTGTAGAGTATATAGTGTAGGGTGTAGAGTGTAGAGTTTACGATGTAGGGTGTAGAATGTAAAGTGTAGAGTGTAGGATGTAGAATGTAGGGTGTAGAGTGTGGTGTGTAGGGTGTAGAGTGTAGGGTGTAGAGTGTAGAGTGTATGGTGTAAAGTGTAGAGTGTAGAGCGTAGAATGTAGAGTGTAGGGTGTAGAGTGTAGGGTGCAGAGTGTAGCATGTAGGGTGTAGGGTCTAGAGTGTAGAGAGTAGAGTGTAGGATGTAAAGTGTAGGGTGTAGGGTGCAAAGTGTAGGGTGCAGAGTGTATAAGGCAGAGTGTAGAGTGTAGGGTGTAGAATGTAGAGTGTAGAGTGTAGGGTGTAGGGTGTAGAATGTAGAGTGTAGAGTGTAGAGTGTAGGGTGTAGAGTATAGGGTGTAGGGTGTACAGTGTAGAGTGTAGAATGTAGAATGCAGAGTGTAGGGTGTAGAGTGTAGTGTTTAGGGTGTAGAGTGTGGGGTGTAGAGTGTAGGGTGTAGGGTGTAGAGTGTAGAGTGTAGGGTGTAGAGTGTAGGGAGTACCGTGTAGGATGTAGAGTGTAGAGTGTAGGGTGAAGGGTTTAGGATGTAGAGTGTAGGGTGTAGGGTGTACAGTGCAGAGTGTAGAATGTAGGATGCGGAGTGTAGGGTGTAGAGTGTAGTGTTTAGGGTGTAGAGTGTAGGGTGTAAAGTGTAGCGTGTAGGGTGTAAAGTGTAGTGTAGAGTGTAGGATGTAGAGTGTAGGGTGTAGAGTGTAGGGTGTAGGGTGTAGAGTGTAGAGTGTAGTGTTTAGGGTGTGTAGAGTGTAGGGTGTAAAGTGTAGCGTGTAGGGTGTAAAGTGTAGTGTAGTGTGTAGGATGTAGAGTGTAGGGTGTAGAGTGTAGGGTGTAGAGTGTAGGGGGTAGAGTGTAACATATTAACATAGTAACATAGTTAGTAAGGCCGAAAATAGACATTTGTCCATCCAGTTCAGCCTATATTCCATCATAATAAATCCCCAGATCTACGTCCTTCTACAGAACCTAATAATTGTATGATACAATATTGTTCTGCTCCAGGAAGACATCCAGGCCTCTCTTGAACCCCTCGACTGAGTTCGCCATCACCACCTCCTTCAGGCAAGCAATTCCAGATTCTCACTGCCCTAACAGTAAAGAATCCTCTTCTATGTTGGTGGAAAAACCTTCTCTCCTCCAGACGCAAAGAATGCCCCCTGGTGCCCATCACCTTCCTTGGTATAAACAGATCATCAGGGAGATATTTGTATTGTCCCCTTATATACTTATACATGGTTATTAGATCGCCCCTCAGTCGTCTTTTTTCTAGACTAAATAATCCTAATTTCGCTAATCTATCTGGGTATTGTAGCTATCCCATCCCCTTTATTAATTTTGTTGCCCTCCTTTGTACTCTCTCTAGTTCCATTATATCCTTCCTGAGCACCGGTGCCCAAAACTGGACACAGTACTCCATGTGCGGTCTAACTAGGGATTTGTACAGAGGCAGTATAATGCTCTCATCATGTGTATCCAGACCTCTTTTAGTGCACCCCATGATCCTGTTTGCCTTGGCAGCTGCTGCCTGGCACTGGCTGCTCCAGGTAAGTTTATCATTAACTAGGATCCCCAAGTCCTTCTCCCTGTCAGATTTACCCAGTGGTTTCCCGTTCAGTGTGTAATGGTGATATTGATTCCTTCTTCCCATGTGTATAACCTTACATTTATCAGTGTTAAACCTCATCTGCCACCTTTCAGCCCAAGTTTCCAACTTATCCAGATCCATCTGTAGCAGAATACTATCTTCTCTTGTATTAACTGCTTTACATAGTTTTGTATCATCTGCAAATATCAATATTTTACTCTGTAAACCTTCTACCAGATCATTAATGAATATGTTGCAGAGAACAGGTCCCAATACCGACCCCTGCGGTACCCCACTGGTCACAGCGACCCAGTTAGAGACTATATCATTTATAACCACCCTCTGTTTATATCACTAAGCCAGTTACTAACCCATTTACACACATTTTCCCCCAGACCAAGCACCCTCGTTTTGTGTACCAACCTCTTGTGTGGCACGGTATCAAACGCTTTGGAAAAATCGAGATATACCACGTCCAATGACTCACCGTGGTCCAGCCTATAGCTTACCTCTTCATAAAAACTGATTAGATTGGTTTGACAGGAGCGATTTCTCATAAACCCATGCTGATATGGAGTTAAACAGTTATTCTCATTGAGATAATCCAGAAAAACATCCTTCAGATACCCTTCAAATATTTTACCAACAGTAGAGGTTAGACTTACTGGCCTATAATTTCCAGGTTCACTTTTAGAGCCCTTTTTGAATACTGGCACCACATTTAGAGTGTAGAGTGTAGGGAGTAGAATGTAGGGTGTAGAGTGTACAGTGTAGGGTATAGGGTGTAGAGTGTAGTGTGTAGGGTGTAGAGTGTAGGGTGTAGAGTGTAGAGTGTAGGGTGTAAAGTGTAGAGTGTAGAGTGTAGAATGTAGAGTGTAGGGTGTAGAGTCTAGGGTGTAGAGTCTAGGGTGTAGAGTGTAAGGTGCAGAGTGTAGCGTGTAGGGTGTAGAGTGTAGGGTGTAGAGAGTAGAGTGTTGGATGTAGAGTGTAGGGTGTAGGGTGTAGAGTGTTGGGTGTAGAGTGTATGGTGCAGAGTGTAGAGGGTAGGGTGTAGGGTGTAGAATGTAGAGTGTAGGGTGTAGAATGTAGAGTGTAGGGTGTAGGGTGTAGAATGTAGAGTGTAGAGTGTAGGGTGTAGGGTGTAGAGTGTAGAGTGTAGGGTGTAGAGGGTAGGGTGTAAGGTGTAGAGTGTAGGAAGTTGAATGTAGGGTGTAGAGTGTACAGTGCAGGGTGTAGAGTGTAGGGTGTAGAGTGTAGAGTGTAGGGTGTAGGGTGTAGAGTGTAGGGTGTAGAGTGTAGAGTGTAGGGTGTAGAGTATATAGTGTAGGGTGTAGAGTGTAGAGTTTACGATGTAGGGTGTAGAATGTAAAGTGTAGAGTGTAGGATGTAGAATGTAGGGTGTAGAGTGTGGTGTGTAGGGTGTAGAGTGTAGGGTGTAGAGTGTAGAGTGTATGGTGTAAAGTGTAGAGTGTAGAGCGTAGAATGTAGAGTGTAGGGTGTAGAGTGTAGGGTGCAGAGTGTAGCATGTAGGGTGTAGGGTGTAGAGTGTAGAGAGTAGAGTGTAGGATGTAAAGTGTAGGGTGTAGGGTGTAAAGTGTAGGGTGCAGAGTGCATAAGGCAGAGTGTAGAGTGTAGGGTGTAGAATGTAGAGTGTAGAGTGTAGGGTGTAGGGTGCAGAATGTAGAGTGTAGAGTGTAGGGTGTAGGGTGTAGAATGTAGAGTGTAGAGTGTAGGGTGTAGAGTGTAGGGTGTAGAGTGTAGAGTGTAGGGTGTAGAGTCTATGGTGTAGAATGTAGGTTACAGAGTGTAGCGCGTAGGATGTAGGGTGTAGAGTGTAGGGTGTAGAGAGTAGAGTGTAGGATGTAAAGTATAGGGTGTAGAGTGTAGGGTGTAGAGTGTAGGGTGTAGAGTGTATTGTGCTGAGTGTATAGTGTAGGGTGTAGGATGTAGAGTTTAGAGTGTAGGGTGTAGGGTGTAGAATGTAGAGTGTAGAGTGTAGAGTGTAGAGGGTAGGGTGTAGAGTGTAGGGTGTAGAGGGTAGGGAGTAGAAAGTAGGGTGTAGAGAGTACAGTGTAGGGTATAGGGTGTAGAGTGTAGGGTGTAGAGTGTAGGTTGTAGGGTGTACAGTGTAGAGTGTAGAATGTAGAATGCAGAGTGTAGGGTGTAGAATGTAGTGTTTAGGGTGTAGAGTGTGGGGTGTAAAGTGTAAAGTGTAGTGTAGAGTGTAGGATGTAGAGTGTAGGGTGTAGAATGTAGAGTGTAGAGTGTAGGGTGTAGGGTGCAGAATGTAGAGTGTAGAGTGTAGGGTGTAGGGTGTAGAATGTAGAGTGTAGAGTGTAGGGTGTAGAGTGTAGGGTGTAGAGTGTAGAGTGTAGGGTGTAGAGTCTATGGTGTAGAATGTAGGTTACAGAGTGTAGCGTGTAGGGTGTAGAGTGTAGCGTATAGCGTGTAGATTGTAGCGTGTAGGGTGTACCGTGTAGCGGGTAGGGTGTAGAATGTAGAGTGTAGGGTGTATGATGTAGAGTGTAGGGCGTAGAGTGTAGCGTGTAGCGTGTAGAGTGTAGAGTGTAGAGTGTAGGGTGTAGGGTGTAGAGTGTAGGGTGTAGCGTGTAGCGTGTAGCGTGTAGGGAGTAGGGTGTAGGCTGTAGCGTGTAGCATATAGCGTGTAGCGTGTAGCGTGTAGGGTGTAGAGTGTAGAGTGTAGCATGTAGCGTGTAGCGTGTAGGGTGTAGGGTGTAGTGTGTAGGGTGTAGCGTGTAGGGTGTAGCGTGTAGGGTGTAGAGTTTAGCGTGTAGCGTGTATCGTGTAGCGTGTAGGGTGTAGGGTGCAGAGTGTAGGGTGTAGCGTGTAGGGTGTAGAGTGTAGCGTGTAGCGTGTAGCGTGTAGAATGTAGCGTGTAGCGTGTAGGGAGTAGGGTGTAGGGTGTAGCGTGTAGAGTGTAGCGTGTAGCGTGTAGTGTGTAGCGTGTAGCGTGTAGGGTGTAGCATGTAGGGTGTAGAGTGTAGCATGTAGCGTGTAGGGTGTAGGGTGTAGAGTGTAGCGTGTAGCGTGTAGGGTGTAGGGTGTAGGGTCTAGAGTGTAGCGTGTATCGTGTAGCGTGTAGGGTGTAGGGTGTACGGTGTTGAGTGTACGGTGTAGCGTGTAGCGTGTATCGTGTAGCGTGTAGGGTGTAGGGTGTAGAGTGTAGGGTGTAGCGTGTAGGGTGTAGTGTGTAGCGTGTAGCGTGTAGAATGTAGCGTGTAGCGTGTAGGGTGTAGGGTGTAGAGTGTAGGGTGTAGCGTGTAGGGTGTAGAGTGTAGCGTGTAGCGTGTAGCGTGTAGGGTGTAGGGTGTAGAGTGTAGGGTGTAGCGTGTAGGGTGTAGCGTGTAGCGTGTAGCATGTAGGGTGTAGAGTGAAGGGTGTAGCATGTAGGGTGTAGAGTGTAGCGTGTAGGGTGTAGAGTGTAGCGTGTAGGGTGTAGCGTGTAGCGGGTAGGGTGTAGAACGTAGAGTGTAGGGTGTATGATGTAGAGTGTAGGGTGTAGAGTGTAGCGTGTAGCGTGTAGAGTGTAGCGTGTAGCGTGTAGCGTGTAGGGTGTAGGGTGTAGAGTGTACGGTGTAGCGTGTAGGGAGTAGGGTGTAGGCTGTAGCGTGTAGCATATAGCGTGTAGCGTGTAGCGTGTAGGGTGTAGAGTGTAGAGTGTAGCATGTAGGGTGTAGCGTGTAGGGTGTAGTGTGTAGGGTGTAGCGTGTAGGGTGTAGCGTGTAGGGTGTAGAGTTTAGCGTGTAGCGTGTATCGTGTAGCGTGTAGGGTGTAGGGTGTAGAGAGTAGCGTGTAGCGTGTAGGGTGTAGGGTGTAGAGTGTAGGGTGTAGAGTGTAGCGTGTAGGGAGTAGGGTGTAGGCTGTAGCGTGTAGCACATAGCGTGTAGGGTGTAGCGTGTAGGGTGTAGAGTTTAGCGTGTAGCGTGTATCGTGTAGCGTGTAGGGTGTAGGGTGCAGAGTGTAGGGTGTAGCGTGTAGGGTGTAGAGTGTAGCGTGTAGCGTGTAGCGTGTAGAATGTAGCGTGTAGCGTGTAGGGAGTAGGGTGTAGGGTGTAACGTGTAGCGTGTAGCGTGTAGTGTGTAGCGTGTAGCGTGTAGGGTGTAGCATGTAGGGTGTAGAGTGTAGCATGTAGCGTGTAGGGTGTAGGGTGTAGAGTGTAGCGTGTAGCGTGTAGGGTGTAGGGTGTAGGGTCTAGAGTGTAGCGTGTATCGTGTAGCGTGTAGGGTGTAGGGTGTACGGTGTTGAGTGTAGGGTGTAGCGTGTAGCGTGTATCGTGTAGCGTGTAGGGTGTAGGGTGTAGAGTGTAGGGTGTAGCGTGTAGGGTGTAGTGTGTAGCGTGTAGCGTGTAGAATGTAGCGTGTAGCGTGTAGGGTGTAGGGTGTAGAGTGTAGGGTGTAGCGTGTAGGGTGTAGAGTGTAGCGTGTAGCGTCTAGCGTGTAGGGTGTAGGGTGTAGAGTGTAGGGTGTAGCGTGTAGGGTGTAGAGTGTAGCGTGTAGCGTGTAGCATGTAGGGTGTAGAGTGAAGGGTGTAGCATGTAGGGTGTAGAGTGTAGCGTGTAGGGTGTAGAGTGTAGCGTGTGGGGTGTAGCGTGTAGCGGGTAGGGTGTAGAACGTAGAGTGTAGGGTGTATGATGTAGAGTGTAGGGTGTAGAGTGTAGCGTGTAGAGTGTAGCGTGTAGCGTGTAGCGTGTGGGGTGTAGGGTGTAGAGTGTACGGTGTAGCGTGTAGCGTGTTGGGAGTAGGGTGTAGGCTGTAGCGTGTAGCATATAGCGTGTAGCGTGTAGCGTGTAGGGTGTAGAGTGTAGAGTGTAGCATGTAGGGTGTAGCGTGTAGGGTGTAGTGTGTAGGGTGTAGCGTGTAGGGTGTAGCGTGTAGGGTGTAGAGTTTAGCGTGTAGCGTGTATCGTGTAGCGTGTAGGGTGTAGGGTGTAGAGTGTAGGGTGTAGCGTGTAGGGTGTAGAGTGTAGCGTGTAGCGTATAGGGTGTAGGGTGTAGGGTGTAGGGTGTAGCGTGTAGGGTGTAGAGTGTAGCGTGTAGCGTGTAGCTTGTAGCGTGTAGAGTGTAGGGTGTAGCGTGTAGGGTGTAGAGTGTAGCGTGTAGGGTGTAGAGTGTAGCGTGTAGCGCTTAGAGTGTAGCGTGTAGGGTGTAGCGTGCAGTGTGTAGGGTGTAGAACGTAGAGTGTAAGGTGTATGGTGTAGAGTGTAGGGTGTAGAGTGTAGCGTGTAGCGTGTAGAGTGTAGCGTGTAGGGTGTAGGGTGTAGAGTGTAGGGTGTAGCGTGTAGCGTGTAGGGAGTAGGGTGTAGGGTGTAGCGTGTAGGGTGTAGGGTGTAGAGTGTAGCGTGTAGCGTGTAGAGTGTAGAGTTTAGCATGTAGCGTGTAGCATGTAGGGTGTAGGGTGTAGAGGGTAGGGTGTAGCATGTAGGGTGTAGGGTGTAGCGTGTAGGGTGTAGATTGTAGAGTGTAGGGTGTATAGTGCACATTTTTCCCCATTTCCCCACTGGGTCAAAACTTCTGTTAGAATGATGCGTTTTCCTTCTATTTCCAATGGCCTACAAGCATAAGTGAAGCAGTGAGCAGCAGTCTCTATTAGTATGAGATAACGGAAAACATTTCACATTTTTCCCCATTTCCCCATTGGGTCCTATACTAATAGAAACTGCTGCTCACCGCTTCACTTATGCATGTCAGCCATTGGAAAGAGCAGGAAAACGCAAAAAATGTCAACCTCTGATCATTGTAACAGAAGTTATGACCCAATGGTGAAATGGGGAAAATTGTGAAATGTTTTCCGTTATCTCTTATACTAATACAGACTGCTGCTCACCGCTTCATATATGCTTGTAGGCCATTGGAAAGAGCAGGAAAACTAAAAAAATTTCAACCTCTGATCATTGTAACAGGTTATGTCCCAATGGGGAAAAATGTGAAATGTTTTCTATCTCCTATACTAATAGAGACTGCTGCTCACTGCTTCACTTATGCTTGTAGGACATTGGAAAGAGCTACACCCTACACTCTACACTCTACAGCCTACACGCTACACCCTACATGCTACACTCTACACACTACACGCTACACTCTACACCCTACAGGCTACACTCTACACGCTATACACTACACCCTACACGCTACACGCTACACACTACACTCTACACCCCACACGCTGCACTCTACACGCTACACTCTACACCCTACAGGCTACACTCTACACGCTACACCCTACACCCTACACTCTACACTCTACACCCTACACGCAACACCCTACACCCTACATGCTACACCCTACACTCTACACCATACACCCTACACGCTACACGCTACATGCTACACTCTACACTCTAAACGCTACACGCTACACGCTACACGCTACACACTACACCCTACACTCTGCACCCTACACCCTACACGCTACACACTACACGCTACACCCTACTCCCTACATGCTACACGCTACACGCTACACACTACACTCTACACCCTACACCCTACACGCTACACGCTACACTCTACACGCTACACGCTACACTCTACACCCTATACTCTCCACCCTACACTCTACATTCTACACCCTACACGCTACACGCTACACCCTACACGCCACACTCTACACGCTACACGCTACACTCTACACCCTACACGCTACACTCTACACCCTACACGCTACACCCTACACTCTACACGCTACACCCTACACTGTACACCCTACAGGCTACACGGTACATGCTACACGCTACATGCTACACTCAACACACTACTCGCTACGCCCTACACTCTACACCCTACACGCTACACCCTACACGCTACACACTACACTCTACACCCTACACGCTACACCTTACACTCTACACCCTACACCCTACACGCTACATGCTACACGCTACACTCTACACCCTACACGCTACACCCAACACTCTACACCCTACACCCTATATGCTACACGCTACACTCTACACGCTACACGCTACACGCTACACTCTACACCCTACATGCTACACGCTACACTCTGCACCCTACACGCTACACCTTACACTCTACACCCTACACCCTACACGCTACACGCTAAACGCTACACGCTACACGCTACACTCTACACCCTACACGCTACACCCAACACTCTACACCCTACACCCTATATGCTACACGCTACACTCTACACACTACACCCTACACGCTACACTCTACACCCTACACGCTACACCCTACACTCTACACCCTACACGCTACATTCTACACCCTACACGCTACACTCTACACCCTACACGCTACACCCTACACTCTACACCCTACACCCTACACGCTACACTCTACACCCTACACGCTACACTCTACACTCTACACCCTACACCCTACATGCTACACGCTACACGCTACACCCTACACTCTACACCCTACACCCTACAAGCTTCACTCTACACTCTACACCCTACACGCTACACCCTACACCCTACACGCTACACGCTACATGCTACACTCTACACTCTACACCCTACATGCTACACCCTACACTCTACACCCTACACGCTACACGCTACATTCTACACCCTACACGCTACACCCTACACCCTACACGCTACACTCTGCACCCTACACCTTACACTCTACACCCTACACCCTACACGCTACACACTAAACGCTGCACGCTACACGCTACACTCTACACCCTACACGCTACACCCAACACTCTACACCCTACACCCTATATGCTACACTCTACACCCTACACGCTACACCCTACACTCTACACCCTACACGCTACATTCTACACCCTACACGCTACACTCTACACCCTACACGCTACACCCTACACTCTGCACCCTACACCCTACACGCTACACTCTACACCCTACACGCTACACTCTACACTCTACACCCTACACCCTACACCCTACATGCTACACGCTACACGCTACACCCTACACTCTACACCCTACACCCTACACGCTACACACTACACGCTACACACTACACTCTACACCCTACACCCTACACGCTACACACTACACGCTACACTCTACACGCTACACGCTACACCCTACACCCTACACGCTACACGCTACACCCTACACGCTACACCCTACACGCTACACTCTACACACTACACGCTACACTCTACACCCTACACACTACACTCTACACCCTACACCCTACACGCTACACTCTACATCCTACACGCTACACCCTACACTACACCCTAAACCCTACACCCTACACGCTACACGCTACACTCTATACCCTACACGCTAAACGCTACACCCAACACCCTACACTCTACACCCTACACCCTACCCGCTACACGCTACACGCTACACGCTACACACTACACTTTACACCCTACACGCTGCAGTCTACACGCTACACGCTACACTCTACACCCTACACGCCACACTCTACACGCTACACGCTACACCCTACACGCTACACGTTACACTCTACACCCTACACGCTTCACTGTACACCCTACACGCTACACCCTACACTCTACACCGTACACCATACACGCTACAAGCTACACTCTACACCCTACACGCTACACCCTACAATCTACAAGCTACACGTTACACTCTACACCCTACACGCTACACTCTACACGCTACACGCTACACGCTACACCCTACACCCTACACGCTACACGTTACACTCTACACCCTACACTCTACACCCTACACGCTACACCCTACACGCTACACGCTACACGCTACACTCTACACCCTACACCCTACCCTCTACACCCTACACCCTACGCGCTACACTCTACACCCTATACGCTACACCCTACACTCAACACCCTACACCCTACACTCTACACGATACACGCTACACTCTAGACCCTACACCCTACACCCTACACGCTACACGCTACACTCTACACCCTACACCCTACTCGCTACGCCCTACACTCTACACCCTACACACTACACCCTACACCCTACACGCTACACGCTACAATCTACACCCTACACGCTACACCCTACACTCTACACCCTACACCCTACAAGCTACACGCTAAACGCTACACGCTACACTCTACACCCTACACACTACACTCTACACGATACACGCTACACTCTAGACCCTACACCCTACATCCTACACGCTACATGCTACACTCTACACTCTACACCCTACACTCTACACCCTACACGCTACACCCTACACCCTACTCGCTACGCCCTACACTCTACACCTTACACGCTACACCCTACACCCTACACGCTACACGCTACACTCTACACCCTACACGCTACACCCTACACTCTACACCATACACAGTGCACGCTACACGCTACACGCTAAACGCTACACGCTACACTCTACACCCTACACGCTACACCCAACACTCTACACCCTACATGCTACACGCTACATTCTACACGCTACACGCTACACTCTACACCCTACACGCTACACCCTACACTCTACACTCTACACCCTACACGCTACACGATACACGCTACACGCTAAACTCTACACCCTACACGCTACACCCTACACGCTACACTCTACACTCTACACCCTACACGCTACACCCTACACTCTACACCCTACACCCTACACGCTACACTCTACACCCTACACGCTACACTCTACACTCTACACCCTACACCCTACATGCTACACGCTACACGCTACACCCTACACTCTACACCCTACACCCTACAAGCTTCACTCTACACTCTACACCCTACACGCTACACCCTACACCCTACACGCTACACGCTACACTCTACACTCTACACCCTACATGCTACACCCTAAACTCTACACCCTACATGCTACACGCTACATTCTACACCCTACACGCTACACTCTACACCCTACACGCTACACCCTACACCCTACACGCTACACGCTACACTCTGCACCCTACACGCTACACCTTACACTCTACACCCTACACCCTACACGCTACACGCTAAACGCTGCACGCTACACGCTACACTCTACACCCTACACGCTACACCCAACACTCTACACCCTACACCCTATATGCTACACGCTACACTCTACACCCTACACGCTACACTCTACACCCTACACGCTACACCCTACACTCTACACCCTACACGCTACATTCTACACCCTACACGCTACACTCTACACCCTACACGCTACACCCTACACTCTACACCCTACACCCTACACGCTACACTCTACACCCTACACGCTACACTCTACACTCTACACCCTACATGCTACACGCTACACGCTACACCCTACACTCTACACCCTACAAGCTTCACTCTACACTCTACACCCTACACGCTACACCCTACACCCTACACGCTACACGCTACACGCTACACTCTACACTCTACACCCTATACGCTACACGCTACACCCTACTCCTTACACGCTACACACTACACGCTACACACTACACTCTACACCCTACATGCTACACGCTACACGCTACACCCTACACTCTACACCCTACACCCTACAAGCTTCACTCTACACTCTACACGCTACACGCTACACCCTACAACCTACACGCTACACGCTACACCCTACACGCTACACCCTACACGCTACACTCTACACACTACACGCTACACTCTACACCCTACACACTACACTCTACACCCTACACCCTACACGCTACACTCTACATCCTACACGCTACACCCTACACTACACCCTAAACCCTACACCCTACACGCTACACGCTACACTCTATACCCTACACGCTAAACGCTACACCCAACACCCTACACTCTACACCCTACACCCTACCCGCTACACGCTACACGCTACACTCTACACGCTACACTCTACACCCTACATGCTACACTCTACACGCTACACACTACACTTTACACCCTACACGCTGCAGTCTACACGCTACACGCTACACTCTACACCCTACACGCCACACTCTACACGCTACACGCTACACCCTACACGCTACACGTTACACTCTACACCCTACACGCTTCACTCTACACCCTACACGCTACACCCTACACTCTACACCGTACACCATACACGCTACACGCTACACTCTACACCCTACACGCTACACCCTACAATCTCCAAGCTACACGTTACACTCTACACCCTACACGCTACACTCTACACGCTACACGCTACACGCTACACCCTACACCCTACACGCTACACGTTACACTCTACACCCTACACTCTACACCCTACACGCTACACCCTACACGCTACACGCTACACGCTACACTCTACACCCTACACCCTACCCTCTACACCCTACACCCTACGCGCTACACTCTACACCCTATACGCTACACCCTACACTCAACACCCTACACCCTACACTCTACACGATACACGCTACACTCTAGACCCTACACCCTACACCATACACGCTACACGCTACACTCTACACCCTACACCCTACTCGCTACGCCCTACACTCTACACCCTACACACTACACCCTACACCCTACACGCTACACGCTACACTCTACACCCTACACGCTACACCCTACACTCTACACCCTACACCCTACAAGCTACACGCTAAACGCTACACGCTACACTCTACACCCTACACGCTACACTCTACACGATACACGCTACACTCTAGACCCTACACCCTACATCCTAAACGCTACACGCAACACTCTACACTCTACACCCTACTCGCTACGCCCTACACTCTACACCCTACACGCTACACCCTACACCCTACTCGCTACGCCCTACACTCTACACCCTACACGCTACACCCTACACCCTACACGCTACACGCTACACTCTACACCCTACACGCTACACCCTACACTCTACACCATACACCCTGCACGCTACACGCTACACGCTAAACGCTACACGCTACACTCTACACCCTACACGCTACACCCAACACTCTACACCCTACATGCTACACGCTACATTCTACACGCTACACGCTACACTCTACACCCTACACGCTACACCCTACACTCTACACCCTACACCCTACACGCTACACGATACACGCTACACGCTAAACTCTACACCCTACACGCTACACCCTACACGCTACACTCTACACTCTACACCCTACACGCTACACCCTACACGCTACACTCTACACTCTACACCCTACACGCTACACGCTGCACCCTACACTCTACACCCTACACCCTACAAGCTTCACGCTACACTCTACACCGTACACGCTACACCCTACACTCTACACCCTACACCCTACATGCTACACGCTACACTCTACACCCTACACGCTACACCCTACACTCTACACCCTGCACCCTACACGCTACACGCTACACTCTACACCCTACACTCTACACCCTACACGCTACACCCTACACTCTACACGCTACACACTACACTCTACACCCTACATGCTACAACCTACACTCTACACCCTACACGCTACACGCTACACCCTACACTCTACACCCTACACCCTACAAGCTTCACGCTACACTCTACAACGTACACGCTACACCCTACGCTCTACACCCTACACACTACACGCTACACTCTACACCCTACACGCTACACCCTACACTCTACACCCTGCTCCCTACACGCTACACGCTACACTCTACACCCTACACGCTACACCCTACATGCTACACCCTACACTCTACAAGCTACACCCTACACCCTACACCCTACACGCTACACGCTACACGATACACGCTACACTCTACACCCTACACGCTACACTCTACACCCTACACCCTACATGCTACACGCTACATGCTACACCCTACACTCTACACCCTACATGCTACACACTACACTCTACACCCTACATTCTACACTCTACACCCTACACGCTACACCCTACACCCTACACTCGTGTACACGAGTGTAGCTTGTAGCGTGTAGAGTGTAGCGTGTAGGGTGTAGAGTGTAGCGTGTAGCGTGTAGTGTGTAGAGTGTAGGGTGTAGAGTGTAGGGTGTAGAGTGTAGCGTGTAGGGTGTAGCGTGTAGGGTGTAGGGTGTAGAGTGTAGGGTGTAGCGTGTAGGGTGTAGAGTGTAGCATGTAGCGTGTAGGGTGTAGCGTGTAGGGTGTAGAGTGTAGCGTGTAGGGAGTAGAGTGTAACGTGTAGCGTGTAGGGTGTAGGGTGTAGCGGGTAGCGTGTAGAGTGTAGCCTGTAGGGTGTAGAGTGTAGCGTGTAGCGTGTAGAGTGCAGCTTGTAGGGTGTAGAGTGTAGCGTGTAGAGTGTAGGGTGTAGGGTGTAGATTGTAGCGTGTAGGGTGTAGAGTGTAGCGTGTAGTGTGTAGAGTGTAGCATGTAGGGTGTAGCGTGTAGGGTGTAGAGTGTAGGGTGTAGGGTGTAGAGTGTAGGGTGTAGCGTGTAGTGTGTAGAGTGTAGCGTGTAGCGTGTGGCATGTAGCGGGTAGGGCGTAGGGTGTAGAGTGCAGGGTGTAGCGTGTAGCTTGTAGGGTGTAGAGTGTAGCGTGTAGAGTGCATCGTGTAGGGTGTAGCGTGTAGAGTGTAGCGTGTGGGGTGTAGGGTGTAGAGTGTAGGGTGTAGCGTGTAGCGTGTATCGTGTAGCGTGTAGAGTGTAGCATGTAGGGTGTAGGGTGTAGAGTGTAGGGTGTAGCGTGTAGGGTGTAGAGTGTAGCGTGTAGGGTGTAGGGTGTAGAGTGTAGGGTGTAGGATGTAGAGTGTAGCGTGTAGCGTGTAGGGTGTAGGGTGTAGAGTGTAGGGTGTAGCGTGTAGGGTGTAGAGTGTAGCGTGTAGCGCGTAGCGTGTAGGGTGTAGAATGTAGAATGTAGAGTGTAGGGTGTAGCGTTTAGCGTGTAGCGTGTAGGGTGTAGAGTGTAGAGTGTAGCGTGTAGGGTGTAGAGTGTAGCGTGTAGCGTGTAGGGTGGAGAGTGTAGAGTGTAGGGTGTAGCGTATAGGGTGTAGAGTGTAGCGTGTAGGGTGTAGGGTGTAGGGTGTAGCGTGTAGGGTGTAGCGTGTAGGGTGTAGAGTGTAGCGTGTAGGGTGTAGCGTGTAGCGTGTAGCGCGTAGAGTGTAGCATGTGGGGTGTAGAGTGTAGCGTGTAGGGTATAGAGTGTAGTGTGTAGCGTGTAGCGTGTAGAGTGTAGCGTGTAGCATGTGGGGTGAAGGGTGTAGAGTGTTGGGTGTAGCGTGTAGGGTGTAGAGTGTAGCGCGTAGGGTGTAGCGTGTAGCGTATAGGGTGTAGGACTTAGAGTGTAGGGTGTAGCGTGTAGAGAGTAGGGTATAGCGTGTAGCGTGTAGGGTCTAGGGTGTAAAGTTTAGTGTAGCGTGTAGGGTGTAGAGTGTAGCGTGTATCGTGTAGCGTGTATGGTGTAGGGTGTAGGGTGTTGAGTGTAGTGTAGCGTGTAGAGTGTAGCATGTATTGTGTAGCTTGTAGCGTGTAGGGTGTAGGGTGTTGAGTGTAGGGTGTAGCGTATAGGGTGTAGAGTGTAGCGTGTAGAGTATAGGGTTTAGGGTGTAGCGTGTAGGGTGTAGAGTTTAGCGTGTAGGGTGTAGAGTGTAGCGTGTAGCGTGTAGGGTGTTGGGTGTAGCGTGTAGGGTGTAGAGTGAAGCGTGTAGGGTGTAGAGTGTAGCGTGTAGCGTGTAGCGTGTAGAGTGTAGCGTGTAGCGTGTAGCGTGAAGGGTGTAGGGTGTAGAGTGTAGGGTGTAGGATGTAGAGTGTAGGGTGTAGAGTGTAACGTGTAGTGTGTAGGATGTAGCGTGTTGCGTGTAGCGTGTGTAGTGTAGCGTGTAGCGTGTGTAGTGTAGCATGTAGGGTGTAGAGTGTAGCGTGTAGCATGTGGGGTGTAGGGTGTAGAGTGTAGCGTGTAGGGTGTAGAGTGTAGCGTGTAGCGTGTAGCGTGTAGAGTGTAGCGTGTAGCATGTGGGGTGTAGGGTGTAGAGTGTAGCGTGTAGGGTGTAGAGTGTAGCGTGTAGCGTGTAGCGCGTAGAGTGTAGCGTGTAGCATGTGGGATGTAGGGTGTAGAGTGTTGGGTGTAGCGTGTAGGGTGTAGAGTGTAGCGCGTAGCGTGTAGCGTGTAGCGTATAAGGTGTAGGGTGTAGCATGTAGCGTGTAGGGTGTAGAGTGTAGGGTGTAGCGTGTAGGGTGTAGAGTGTAGCGTGTAGGGTGTAGGGTGTAGAGTGTAGAGTGTAGGGTGTAGAGTGTAACGTGTAGTGTGTAGGATGTAGCGTGTTGCGTGTAGCGTGTGTAGTGTAGCGTGTAGGGTGTAGAGTGTAGAATGTAACGTGTTGCGTGTAGCATGCAGCGTGTAGGGTGCAGAGTGTAGCGTGTAGCGTGTGGAGTGTAGCGTGTAGGGTGTAGGGTGTAGCGTGTAGAGTGTAGCATGTAGTGTGGTTTGTAGCGTGTAGCGTGTAGGGTGTAGGGTGTAGCGTGTAGGGTGTAGAGTGTAGCGTGTAGGGTGTAGGGTGTATCGTGTATCGTGTAGGGTGTAGAGTGTAGCGTTTAGCGTGTAGCGTGTAGGGTGTAGAGTGTAGCGTGTAGCTTGTAGGGTGTAACGTGTAGGGTGTAGCGTGTAGGGTGTGGAGTGTAGCGTGTAGGGTGTAGGGTGTAGAGTGTAGCGTGTAGCGTGTAGGGTGTAGAGTGTAGGGTGTAGGGTGTAGCGTGTAGCGTGTAGGGTGTAGAGTGTAGCGTGTAGCGTGTAGCGTGTAGGGTGTAGGGTGTAGAGTGTAGGGTGTAGCGTGTAGGGTGTAGAGTGTAGCGTGTAGCGTGTAGCATGTAGGGTGTAGAGTGAAGGGTGTAGAGTGTAGCGTGTAGGGTGTAAAGTGTAGTGTAGTGTGTAGGATGTAGAGTGTAGGGTGTAGAGTGTAGGGTGTAGAGTGTAGGGGGTAGAGTGTAACATATTAACATAGTAACATAGTTAGTAAGGCCGAAAATAGACATTTGTCCATCCAGTTCAGCCTATATTCCATCATAATAAATCCCCAGATCTACGTCCTTCTACAGAACCTAATAATTGTATGATACAATATTGTTCTGCTCCAGGAAGACATCCAGGCCTCTCTTGAACCCCTCGACTGAGTTCGCCATCACCACCTCCTTCAGGCAAGCAATTCCAGATTCTCACTGCCCTAACAGTAAAGAATCCTCTTCTATGTTGGTGGAAAAACCTTCTCTCCTCCAGACGCAAAGAATGCCCCCTGGTGCCCATCACCTTCCTTGGTATAAACAGATCATCAGGGAGATATTTGTATTGTCCCCTTATATACTTATACATGGTTATTAGATCGCCCCTCAGTCGTCTTTTTTCTAGACTAAATAATCCTAATTTCGCTAATCTATCTGGGTATTGTAGCTATCCCATCCCCTTTATTAATTTTGTTGCCCTACTTTGTACTCTCTCTAGTTCCATTATATCCTTCCTGAGCACCGGTGCCCAAAACTGGACACAGTACTCCATGTGCGGTCTAACTTGGGATTTGTACAGAGGCAGTATAATGCTCTCATCATGTGTATCCAGACCTCTTTTAATGCACCCCATGATCCTGTTTGCCTTGGCAGCTGCTGCCTGGCACTGGCTGCTCCAGGTAAGTTTATCATTAACTAGGATCCCCAAGTCCTTCTCCCTGTCAGATTTACCCAGTGGTTTCCCGTTCAGTGTGTAATGGTGATATTGATTCCTTCTTCCCATGTGTATAACCTTACATTTATCAGTGTTAAACCTCATCTGCCACCTTTCAGCCCAAGTTTCCAACTTATCCAGATCCATCTGTAGCAGAATACTATCTTCTCTTGTATTAACTGCTTTACATAGTTTTGTATCATCTGCAAATATCAATATTTTACTCTGTAAACCTTCTACCAGATCATTAATGAATATGTTGCAGAGAACAGGTCCCAATACCGACCCCTGCGGTACCCCACTGGTCACAGCGACCCAGTTAGAGACTATATCATTTATAACCACCCTCTGTTTATATCACTAAGCCAGTTACTAACCCATTTACACACATTTTCCCCCAGACCAAGCACCCTCGTTTTGTGTACCAACCTCTTGTGTGGCACGGTATCAAACGCTTTGGAAAAATCGAGATATACCACGTCCAATGACTCACCGTGGTCCAGCCTATAGCTTACCTCTTCATAAAAACTGATTAGATTGGTTTGACAGGAGCGATTTCTCATAAACCCATGCTGATATGGAGTTAAACAGTTATTCTCATTGAGATAATCCAGAAAAACATCCTTCAGAAACCCTTCAAATATTTTACCAACAGTAGAGGTTAGACTTACTGGCCTATAATTTCCAGGTTCACTTTTAGAGCCCTTTTTGAATACTGGCACCACATTTAGAGTGTAGAGTGTAGGGAGTAGAATGTAGGGTGTAGAGTGTACAGTGTAGGGTATAGGGTGTAGAGTGTAGTGTGTAGGGTGTAGAGTGTAGGGTGTAGAGTGTAGAGTGTAGGGTGTAAAGTGTAGAGTGTAGAGTGTAGAATGTAGAGTGTAGGGTGTAGAGTCTAGGGTGTAGAGTCTAGGGTGTAGAGTGTAAGGTGCAGAGTGTAGCGTGTAGGGTGTAGAGTGTAGGGTGTAGAGAGTAGAGTGTTGGATGTAGAGTGTAGGGTGTAGGGTGTAGAGTGTTGGGTGTAGAGTGTATGGTGCAGAGTGTAGAGGGTAGGGTGTAGGGTGTAGAATGTAGAGTGTAGGGTGTAGAATGTAGAGTGTAGGGTGTAGGGTGTAGAATGTAGAGTGTAGAGTGTAGGGTGTAGGGTGTAGAGTGTAGAGTGTAGGGTGTAGAGGGTAGGGTGTAAGGTGTAGAGTGTAGGAAGTTGAATGTAGGGTGTAGAGTGTACAGTGTAGGGTGTAGAGTGTAGGGTGTAGAGTGTAGAGTGTAGGGTGTAGGGTGTAGAGTGTAGGGTGTAGAGTGTAGAGTGTAGGGTGTAGAGTATATAGTGTAGGGTGTAGAGTGTAGAGTTTACGATGTAGGGTGTAGAATGTAAAGTGTAGAGTGTAGGATGTAGAATGTAGGGTGTAGAGTGTGGTGTGTAGGGTGTAGAGTGTAGGGTGTAGAGTGTAGAGTGTATGGTGTAAAGTGTAGAGTGTAGAGCGTAGAATGTAGAGTGTAGGGTGTAGAGTGTAGGGTGCAGAGTGTAGCATGTAGGGTGTAGGGTGTAGAGTGTAGAGAGTAGAGTGTAGGATGTAAAGTGTAGGGTGTAGGGTGTAAAGTGTAGGGTGCAGAGTGTATAAGGCAGAGTGTAGAGTGTAGGGTGTAGAATGTAGAGTGTAGAGTGTAGGGTGTAGGGTTCAGAATGTAGAGTGTAGAGTATAGGGTGTAGGGTGTAGAATGTAGAGTGTAGAGTGTAGGGTGTAGAGTGTAGGGTGTAGAGTGTAGAGTGTAGGGTGTAGAGTCTATGGTGTAGAATGTAGGTTACAGAGTGTAGCGCGTAGGATGTAGGGTGTAGAGTGTAGGGTGTAGAGAGTAGAGTGTAGGATGTAAAGTATAGGGTGTAGAGTGTAGGGTGTAGAGTGTAGGGTGTAGAGTGTATTGTGCTGAGTGTATAGTGTAGGGTGTAGGATGTAGAGTTTAGAGTGTAGGGTGTAGGGTGTAGAATGTAGAGTGTAGAGTGTAGAGTGTAGAGGGTAGGGTGTAGAGTGTAGGGTGTAGAGGGTAGGGAGTAGAAAGTAGGGTGTAGAGAGTACAGTGTAGGGTATAGGGTGTAGAGTGTAGGGTGTAGAGTGTAGGTTGTAGGGTGTACAGTGTAGAGTGTAGAATGTAGAATGCAGAGTGTAGGGTGTAGAATGTAGTGTTTAGGGTGTAGAGTGTGGGGTGTAAAGTGTAAAGTGTAGTGTAGAGTGTAGGATGTAGAGTGTAGGGTGTAGAATGTAGAGTGTAGAGTGTAGGGTGTAGGGTGCAGAATGTAGAGTGTAGAGTGTAGGGTGTAGGGTGTAGAATGTAGAGTGTAGAGTGTAGGGTGTAGAGTGTAGGGTGTAGAGTGTAGAGTGTAGGGTGTAGAGTCTATGGTGTAGAATGTAGGTTACAGAGTGTAGCGCGTAGGGTGTAGGGTGTAGAGTGTAGGGTGTAGAGAGTAGAGTGTAGGATGTAAAGTATAGGGTGTAGAGTGTAGGGTGTAGAGTGTAGGGTGTAGAGTGTATGGTGCTGAGTGTATAGTGTAGGGTGTAGGATGTAGAGTTTAGAGTGTAGGGTGTAGGGTGTAGAATGTAGAGTGTAGAGTGTAGAGGGTAGGGTGTAGAGTGTAGGGTGTAGAGGGTAGGGAGTAGAAAGTAGGGTGTAGAGAGTACAGTGTAGGGTATAGGGTGTAGAGTGTAGGGTGTAGAGTGTAGGGTGTAGAGTGGAGGGTGTAGAGTGTAGGGGGTAGAATGTAGAATGTAGAGTGTAGAGTGTAGGGTGTAGAGGGTAGGGTGTAGGGTGTAGAGTGTAGGGAGTTGAATGTAGGATGTAGAGTGTACAGTATAGGGTGTAGAGTGTAGGGTGTAGAGTGTAGGGTGAAGGGTGTAGGGTGTAGAGTGTAGGGTGTAGAGTGTAGGGTGTAGAGTATATAGTGTAGGGTGTAGAGTGTAGGATGTAGGGTGTAGAATGAAGAGTGTAGAGTGTAGGATGTAGAATGTAGGGTGTAGAGTGTGGTGTGTAGGGTGTAGAGTGTAGGGTGTAGAGTGTAGAGTGTAGGGTGTAAAGTGTAGAGTGTATAATGTAGAATGTAGAGTGTAGGGTGTAGAGTGTAGGGTGCAGAGTGTAGCATGTAGGGTGTAGGGTGCAGAGTGTAGGGTGTAGAGAGTAGAGTGTAGGATGTAAAGTGTAGGGTGTAGGGTGTAAAGTGCAGGGTGTAGAGTGTATAAGGCAGAGTGTAGAGTGTAGGGTGTAGAATGTAGAGTGTAGGGTGTAGGGTGTAGAATGTAGAGTGTAGAGTGTAGGGTGTAGGGTGTAGAATGTAGAGTGTAGAGTGTAGAGTGTAGGGTGAAGGGTTTAGGATGTAGAGTGTAGAGTGTAGGGTGTAGGGTGTACAGTGTAGAGTGTAGAATGTAGGATGCGGAGTGTAGGGTGTAGAGTGTAGTGTTTAGGGTGTAGAGTGTAGGGTGTAAAGTGTAGCGTGTAGGGTGTAAAGTGTAGTGTAGAGTGTAGGATGTAGAGTGTAGGGTGTAGAGTGTAGGGTGTAGGGTGTAGAGTGTAGAGTGTAGTGTTTAGGGTGTGTAGAGTGTAGGGTGTAAAGTGTAGCGTGTAGGGTGTAAAGTGTAGTGTAGAGTGTAGGGTGTAGAGTGTAGGGGGTAGAGTGTAACATATTAACATAGTAACATAGTTAGTAAGGCCGAAAATAGACATTTGTCCATCCAGTTCAGCCTATATTCCATCATAATAAATCCCCAGATCTACGTCCTTCTACAGAACCTAATAATTGTATGATACAATATTGTTCTGCTCCAGGAAGACATCCAGGCCTCTCTTGAACCCCTCGACTGAGTTCGCCATCACCACCTCCTCAGGCAAGCAATTCCAGATTCTCACTGCCCTAACAGTAAAGAATCCTCTTCTATGTTGGTGGAAAAACCTTCTCTCCTCCAGACGCAAAGAATGCCCCCTGGTGCCCATCACCTTCCTTGGTATAAACAGATCATCAGGGAGATATTTGTATTGTCCCCTTATATACTTATACATGGTTATTAGATCGCCCCTCAGTCGTCTTTTTTCTAGACTAAATAATCCTAATTTCGCTAATCTATCTGGGTATTGTAGCTATCCCATCCCCTTTATTAATTTTGTTGCCCTCCTTTGTACTCTCTCTAGTTCCATTATATCCTTCCTGAGCACCGGTGCCCAAAACTGGACACAGTACTCCATGTGCGGTCTAACTAGGGATTTGTACAGAGGCAGTATAATGCTCTCATCATGTGTATCCAGACCTCTTTTAATGCACCCCATGATCCTGTTTGCCTTG
This sequence comes from Ranitomeya variabilis, assembly GCF_051348905.1. Classification (NCBI taxonomy): domain Eukaryota; kingdom Metazoa; phylum Chordata; class Amphibia; order Anura; family Dendrobatidae; genus Ranitomeya; species Ranitomeya variabilis. The sequence continues at coordinate 73,761 of NW_027508191.1, read as the reverse complement.
GCAGCTGCTGCCTGGCACTGGCTGCTCCAGGTAAGTTTATCATTAACTAGGATCCCCAAGTCCTTCTCCCTGTCAGATTTACCCAGTGGTTTCCCGTTCAGTGTGTAATGGTGATATTGATTCCTTCTTCCCATGTGTATAACCTTACATTTATCAGTGTTAAACCTCATCTGCCACCTTTCAGCCCAAGTTTCCAACTTATCCAGATCCATCTGTAGCAGAATACTATCTTCTCTTGTATTAACTGCTTGACATAGTTTTGTATCATCTGCAAATATCAATATTTTACTCTGTAAACCTTCTACCAGATCATTAATGAATATGTTGCGGAGAACAGGTCCCAATACCGACCCCTGCGGTACCCCACTGGTCACAGCGACCCAGTTAGAGACTATATAATTTATAACCACCCTCTGTTTATATCACTAAGCCAGTTACTAACCCATTTACACACATTTTCCCCCAGACCAAGCACCCTCGTTTTGTGTACCAACCTCTTGTGTGGCACGGTATCAAACGCTTTGGAAAAATCGAGATATACCACGTCCAATGACTCACCGTGGTCCAGCCTATAGCTTACCTCTTCATAAAAACTGATTAGATTGGTTTGACAGGAGCGATTTCTCATAAACCCATGCTGATATGGAGTTAAACAGTTATTCTCATTGAGATAATCCAGAAAAACATCCTTCAGAAACCCTTCAAATATTTTACCAACAGTAGAGGTTAGACTTACTGGCCTATAATTTCCAGGTTCACTTTTAGAGCCCTTTTTGAATACTGGCACCACATTTAGAGTGTAGAGTGTAGGGAGTAGAATGTAGGGTGTAGAGTGTACAGTGTAGGGTATAGGGTGTAGAGTGTAGTGTGTAGGGTGTAGAGTGTAGGGTGTAGAGTGTAGAGTGTAGAGTGTAGAATGTAGAGTGTAGGGTGTAGAGTCTAGGGTGTAGAGTCTAGGGTGTAGAGTGTAAGGTGCAGAGTGTAGCGTGTAGGGTGTAGAGTGTAGGGTGTAGAGAGTAGAGTGTTGGATGTAGAGTGTAGGGTGTAGGGTGTAGAGTGTTGGGTGTAGAGTGTATGGTGCAGAGTGTAGAGGGTAGGGTGTAGGGTGTAGAATGTAGAGTGTAGGGTGTAGAATGTAGAGTGTAGGGTGTAGGGTGTAGAATGTAGAGTGTAGAGTGTAGGGTGTAGGGTGTAGAGTGTAGAGTGTAGGGTGTAGAGGGTAGGGTGTAGGGTGTAGAGTGTAGGAAGTTGAATGTAGGGTGTAGAGTGTACAGTGTAGGGTGTAGAGTGTAGGGTGTAGAGTGTAGAGTGTAGGGTGTAGGGTGTAGAGTGTAGGGTGTAGAGTGTAGGGTGTAGAGTATATAGTGTAGGGTGTAGAGTGTAGAGTTTACGATGTAGGGTGTAGAATGTAAAGTGTAGAGTGTAGGATGTAGAATGTAGGGTGTAGAGTGTGGTGTGTAGGGTGTAGAGTGTAGGGTGTAGAGTGTAGAGTGTATGGTGTAAAGTGTAGAGTGTAGAGCGTAGAATGTAGAGTGTAGGGTGTAGAGTGTAGGGTGCAGAGTGTAGGATGTAAAGTGTAGGGTGTAGGGTGCAAAGTGTAGGGTGCAGAGTGTATAAGGCAGAGTGTAGAGTGTAGGGTGTAGAATGTAGAGTGTAGAGTGTAGGGTGTAGGGTGCAGAATGTAGAGTGTAGAGTGTAGGGTGTAGGGTGTAGAATGTAGAGTGAAGAGTGTAGGGTGTAGAGTGTAGGGTGTAGAGTGTAGAGTGTAGGGTGTAGAGTCTATGGTGTAGAATGTAGGTTACAGAGTGTAGCGCGTAGGATGTAGGGTGTAGAGTGTAGGGTGTAGAGAGTAGAGTGTAGGATGTAAAGTATAGGGTGTAGAGTGTAGGGTGTAGAGTGTAGGGTGTAGAGTGTATTGTGCTGAGTGTATAGTGTAGGGTGTAGGATGTAGAGTTTAGAGTGTAGGGTGTAGGGTGTAGAATGTAGAGTGTAGAGTGTAGAATGTAGAGGGTAGGGTGTAGAGTGTAGGGTGTAGAGGGTAGGGAGTAGAAAGTAGGGTGTAGAGAGTACAGTGTAGGGTATAGGGTGTAGAGTGTAGGGTGTAGAGTGTAGGTTGTAGGGTGTACAGTGTAGAGTGTAGAATGTAGAATGCAGAGTGTAGGGTGTAGAATGTAGTGTTTAGGGTGTAGAGTGTGGGGTGTAAAGTGTAAAGTGTAGTGTAGAGTGTAGGATGTAGAGTGTAGGGTGTAGAGTGTAGGGTGTAGAGTGTAGGGTGTAGACTGTAGGGTGCAGAGTGTAGTGTGTAGGTGTAGGGTGTAGAGTGTAGGGAGTACCGTGTAGGATGTAGAGTGTAGGGTGTAGAGTGTAGGGTGTAGAATGTATGGTGCAGAGTGTAGAGTGTAGGGTGAAGGGTGTAGGATGTAGAGTGTAGAGTGTAAGGTGTAGGGTGTAGAGTGTAGAGTGTAGGGTGTAGGGTGTAGAGTGGAGGGTGTAGAGTGTAGGGGGTAGAATGTAGAATGTAGAGTGTAGAGTGTAGGGTGTAGAGGGTAGGGTGTAGGGTGTAGAGTGTAGGGAGTTGAATGTAGGATGTAGAGTGTACAGTATAGGGTGTAGAGTGTAGGGTGTAGAGTGTAGGGTGTAGGGTGTAGGGTGTAGAGTGTAGGGTGTAGAGTGTAGGGTGTAGAGTATATAGTGTAGGGTGTAGAGTGTAGGATGTAGGGTGTAGAATGAAGAGTGTAGAGTGTAGGATGTAGAATGTAGGGTGTAGAGTGTGGTGTGTAGGGTGTAGAGTGTAAGGTGTAGAGTGTAGAGTGTAGGGTGTAAAGTGTAGAGGGTAGAGTGTAGAATGTAGAGTGTAGGGTGTAGAGTGTAGGGTGCAGAGTGTAGCATGTAGGGTGTAGAGTGTATAAGGCAGAGTGTAGAGTGTAGGGTGTAGAATGTAGAGTGTAGGGTGTAGGGTGTAGAATGTAGAGTGTAGGGTGTAGGGTGTAGAATGTAGAGTGTAGAGTGTAGGGTGTAGAATGTAGAGTGTAGGGTGTAGGGTGTAGAATGTAGAGTGTAGAGTGTAGGGTGTAGGGTGTAGAATGTAGAGTGTAGAGTGTAGAGTGTAGGGTGTAGAGTGTAGGGCATAGGATGTAGAGTGTAGGGTGTAGAGTGTAGAGTGTATGGTGTAAAGTGTAGAGTGTAGAGCGTAGAATGTAGAGTGAAGGGTGTAGAGTGTAGGGTGCAGAGTGTAGCATGTAGGGTGTAGGGTGTAGAGTGTAGAGAGTTGAGTTTAGGATGTAAAGTGTAGGGTGTAGGGTGTAAAGTGTAGGGTGCAGAGTGTATAAGGCAGAGTGTAGAGTGTAGAGTGTAGGGTGTAGAATGTAGAGTGTAGGGTGTAGGGTGTAGAATGTAGAGTGTAGAGTGTAGGGTGTAGGGTGTAGAATGTAGAGTGTAGAGTGTAGAGTGTAGGGTGTAGAGTATAGGGTGTAGGGTGTACAGTGTAGAGTGTAGAATGTAGAATGCAGAGTGTAGGGTGTAGAGTGTAGTGTTTAGGGTGTAGAGTGTGGGGTGTAGAGTGTAGGGTGTAGGGTGTAGAGTGTAGAGTGTAGGGTGTAGAGTGTAGGGAGTACCGTGTAGGATGTAGAGTGTAGAGTGTAGGGTGAAGGGTTTAGGATGTAGAGTGTAGAGTGTAGGGTGTACAGTGCAGAGTGTAGAATGTAGGATGCGGAGTGTAGGGTGTAGAGTGTAGTGTTTAGAGTGTAGGGTGTAAAGTGTAGCGTGTAGGGTGTAAAGTGTAGTGTAGAGTGTAGGATGTAGAGTGTAGGGTGTAGAGTGTAGGGTGTAGGGTGTAGAGTGTAGAGTGTAGTGTTTAGGGTGTGTAGAGTGTAGGGTGTAAAGTGTAGCGTGTAGGGTGTAAAGTGTAGTGTAGTGTGTAGGATGTAGAGTGTAGGGTGTAGAGTGTAGGGTGTAGAGTGTAGGGGGTAGAGTGTAACATATTAACATAGTAACATAGTTAGTAAGGCCGAAAATAGACATTTGTCCATCCAGTTCAGCCTATATTCCATCATAATAAATCCCCAGATCTACGTCCTTCTACAGAACCTAATAATTGTATGATACAATATTGTTCTGCTCCAGGAAGACATCCAGGCCTCTCTTGAACCCCTCGACTGAGTTCGCCATCACCACCTCCTTCAGGCAAGCAATTCGAGATTCTCACTGCCCTAACAGTAAAGAATCCTCTTCTATGTTGGTGGAAAAACCTTCTCTCCTCCAGACGCAAAGAATGCCCCCTGGTGCCCATCACCTTCCTTGGTATAAACAGATCATCAGGGAGATATTTGTATTGTCCCCTTATATACTTATACATGGTTATTAGATCGCCCCTCAGTCGTCTTTTTTCTAGACTAAATAATCCTAATTTCGCTAATCTATCTGGGTATTGTAGCTATCCCATCCCCTTTATTAATTTTGTTGCCCTCCTTTGTACTCTCTCTAGTTCCATTATATCCTTCCTGAGCACCGGTGCCCAAAACTGGACACAGTACTCCATGTGCGGTCTAACTAGGGATTTGTACAGAGGCAGTATAATGCTCTCATCATGTGTATCCAGACCTCTTTTAATGCACCCCATGATCCTGTTTGCCTTGGCAGCTGCTGCCTGGCACTGGCTGCTCCAGGTAAGTTTATCATTAACTAGGATCCCCAAGTCCTTCTCCCTGTCAGATTTACCCAGTGGTTTCCCGTTCAGTGTGTAATGGTGATATTGATTCCTTCTTCCCATGTGTATAACCTTACATTTATCAGTGTTAAACCTCATCTGCCACCTTTCAGCCCAAGTTTCCAACTTATCCAGATCCATCTGTAGCAGAATACTATCTTCTCTTGTATTAACTGCTTGACATAGTTTTGTATCATCTGCAAATATCAATATTTTACTCTGTAAACCTTCTACCAGATCATTAATGAATATGTTGCAGAGAACAGGTCCCAATACCGACCCCTGCGGTACCCCACTGGTCACAGCGACCCAGTTAGAGACTATATAATTTATAACCACCCTCTGTTTATATCACTAAGCCAGTTACTAACCCATTTACACACATTTTCCCCCAGACCAAGCACCCTCGTTTTGTGTACCAACCTCTTGTGTGGCACGGTATCAAACGCTTTGGAAAAATCGAGATATACCACGTCCAATGACTCACCGTGGTCCAGCCTATAGCTTACCTCTTCATAAAAACTGATTAGATTGGTTTGACAGGAGCGATTTCTCATAAACCCATGCTGATATGGAGTTAAACAGTTATTCTCATTGAGATAATCCAGAAAAACATCCTTCAGAAACCCTTCAAATATTTTACCAACAGTAGAGGTTAGACTTACTGGCCTATAATTTCCAGGTTCACTTTTAGAGCCCTTTTTGAATACTGGCACCACATTTAGAGTGTAGAGTGTAGGGAGTAGAATGTAGGGTGTAGAGTGTACAGTGTAGGGTATAGGGTGTAGAGTGTAGTGTGTAGGGTGTAGAGTGTAGGGTGTAGAGTGTAGAGTGTAGGGTGTAAAGTGTAGAGTGTAGAGTGTAGAATGTAGAGTGTAGGGTGTAGAGTCTAGGGTGTAGAGTCTAGGGTGTAGAGTGTAAGGTGCAGAGTGTAGCGTGTAGGGTGTAGAGTGTAGGGTGTAGAGAGTAGAGTGTTGGATGTAGAGTGTAGGGTGTAGGGTGTAGAGTGTTGGGTGTAGAGTGTATGGTGCAGAGTGTAGAGGGTAGGGTGTAGGGTGTAGAATGTAGAGTGTAGGGTGTAGAATGTAGAGTGTAGGGTGTAGGGTGTAGAATGTAGAGTGTAGAGTGTAGGGTGTAGGGTGTAGAGTGTAGAGTGTAGGGTGTAGAGGGTAGGGTGTAGGGTGTAGAGTGTAGGAAGTTGAATGTAGGGTGTAGAGTGTACAGTGTAGGGTGTAGAGTGTAGGGTGTAGAGTGTAGAGTGTAGGGTGTAGGGTGTAGAGTGTAGGGTGTAGAGTGTAGAGTGTAGGGTGTAGAGTATATAGTGTAGGGTGTAGAGTGTAGAGTTTACGATGTAGGGTGTAGAATGTAAAGTGTAGAGTGTAGGATGTAGAATGTAGGGTGTAGAGTGTGGTGTGTAGGGTGTAGAGTGTAGGGTGTAGAGTGTAGAGTGTATGGTGTAAAGTGTAGAGTGTAGAGCGTAGAATGTAGAGTGTAGGGTGTAGAGTGTAGGGTGCAGAGTGTAGGATGTAAAGTGTAGGGTGTAGGGTGCAAAGTGTAGGGTGCAGAGTGTATAAGGCAGAGTGTAGAGTGTAGGGTGTAGAATGTAGAGTGTAGAGTGTAGGGTGTAGGGTGCAGAATGTAGAGTGTAGAGTGTAGGGTGTAGGGTGTAGAATGTAGAGTGAAGAGTGTAGGGTGTAGAGTGTAGGGTGTAGAGTGTAGAGTGTAGGGTGTAGAGTCTATGGTGTAGAATGTAGGTTACAGAGTGTAGCGCGTAGGATGTAGGGTGTAGAGTGTAGGGTGTAGAGAGTAGAGTGTAGGATGTAAAGTATAGGGTGTAGAGTGTAGGGTGTAGAGTGTAGGGTGTAGAGTGTATTGTGCTGAGTGTATAGTGTAGGGTGTAGGATGTAGAGTTTAGAGTGTAGGGTGTAGGGTGTAGAATGTAGAGTGTAGAGTGTAGAATGTAGAGGGTAGGGTGTAGAGTGTAGGGTGTAGAGGGTAGGGAGTAGAAAGTAGGGTGTAGAGAGTACAGTGTAGGGTATAGGGTGTAGAGTGTAGGGTGTAGAGTGTAGGTTGTAGGGTGTACAGTGTAGAGTGTAGAATGTAGAATGCAGAGTGTAGGGTGTAGAATGTAGTGTTTAGGGTGTAGAGTGTGGGGTGTAAAGTGTAAAGTGTAGTGTAGAGTGTAGGATGTAGAGTGTAGGGTGTAGAGTGTAGGGTGTAGAATGTAGGGTGTAGACTGTAGGGTGCAGAGTGTAGTGTGTAGGTGTAGGGTGTAGAGTGTAGGGAGTACCGTGTAGGATGTAGAGTGTAGGTTGTAGAGTGTAGGGTGTAGAATGTATGGTGCAGAGTGTAGAGTGTAGGGTGAAGGGTGTAGGATGTAGAGTGTAGAGTGTAAGGTGTAGGGTGTAGAGTGTAGAGTGTAGGGTGTAGGGTGTAGAGTGGAGGGTGTAGAGTGTAGGGGGTAGAATGTAGAATGTAGAGTGTAGAGTGTAGGGTGTAGAGGGTAGGGTGTAGGGTGTAGAGTGTAGGGAGTTGAATGTAGGATGTAGAGTGTACAGTATAGGGTGTAGAGTGTAGGGTGTAGAGTGTAGGGTGTAGGGTGTAGGGTGTAGAGTGTAGGGTGTAGAGTGTAGGGTGTAGAGTATATAGTGTAGGGTGTAGAGTGTAGGATGTAGGGTGTAGAATGAAGAGTGTAGAGTGTAGGATGTAGAATGTAGGGTGTAGAGTGTGGTGTGTAGGGTGTAGAGTGTAAGGTGTAGAGTGTAGAGTGTAGGGTGTAAAGTGTAGAGGGCAGAGTGTAGAATGTAGAGTGTAGGGTGTAGAGTGTAGGGTGCAGAGTGTAGCATGTAGGGTGTAGGGTGTAGAGTGTAGGGTGTAGAGAGTAGAGTGTAGGATGTAAAGTGTAGGGTGTAGGGTGTAAAGTGCAGGGTGTAGAGTGTATAAGGCAGAGTGTAGAGTGTAGGGTGTAGAATGTAGAGTGTAGGGTGTAGGGTGTAGAATGTAGAGTGTAGGGTGTAGGGTGTAGAATGTAGAGTGTAGAGTGTAGGGTGTAGAATGTAGAGTGTAGGGTGTAGGGTGTAGAATGTAGAGTGTAGAGTGTAGGGTGTAGGGTGTAGAATGTAGAGTGTAGAGTGTAGAGTGTAGGGTGTAGAGTGTAGGGCATAGGATGTAGAGTGTAGGGTGTAGAGTGTAGAGTGTATGGTGTAAAGTGTAGAGTGTAGAGCGTAGAATGTAGAGTGTAGGGTGTAGAGTGTAGGGTGCAGAGTGTAGCATGTAGGGTGTAGGGTGTAGAGTGTAGAGAGTTGAGTGTAGGATGTAAAGTGTAGGGTGTAGGGTGTAAAGTGTAGGGTGCAGAGTGTATAAGGCAGAGTGTAGAGTGTAGAGTGTAGGGTGTAGAATGTAGAGTGTAGGGTGTAGGGTGTAGAATGTAGAGTGTAGAGTGTAGGGTGTAGGGTGTAGAATGTAGAGTGTAGAGTGTAGAGTGTAGGGTGTAGAGTATAGGGTGTAGGGTGTACAGTGTAGAGTGTAGAATGTAGAATGCAGAGTGTAGGGTGTAGAGTGTAGTGTTTAGGGTGTAGAGTGTGGGGTGTAGAGTGTAGGGTGTAGGGTGTAGAGTGTAGAGTGTAGGGTGTAGAGTGTAGGGAGTACCGTGTAGGATGTAGAGTGTAGAGTGTAGGGTGAAGGGTTTAGGATGTAGAGTGTAGAGTGTAGGGTGTACAGTGCAGAGTGTAGAATGTAGGATGCGGAGTGTAGGGTGTAGAGTGTAGTGTTTAGAGTGTAGGGTGTAAAGTGTAGCGTGTAGGGTGTAAAGTGTAGTGTAGAGTGTAGGATGTAGAGTGTAGGGTGTAGAGTGTAGGGTGTAGGGTGTAGAGTGTAGAGTGTAGTGTTTAGGGTGTGTAGAGTGTAGGGTGTAAAGTGTAGCGTGTAGGGTGTAAAGTGTAGTGTAGTGTGTAGGATGTAGAGTGTAGGGTGTAGAGTGTAGGGTGTAGAGTGTAGGGGGTAGAGTGTAACATATTAACATAGTAACATAGTTAGTAAGGCCGAAAATAGACATTTGTCCATCCAGTTCAGCCTATATTCCATCATAATAAATCCCCAGATCTACGTCCTTCTACAGAACCTAATAATTGTATGATACAATATTGTTCTGCTCCAGGAAGACATCCAGGCCTCTCTTGAACCCCTCGACTGAGTTCGCCATCACCACCTCCTTCAGGCAAGCAATTCCAGATTCTCACTGCCCTAACAGTAAAGAATCCTCTTCTATGTTGGTGGAAAAACCTTCTCTCCTCCAGACGCAAAGAATGCCCCCTGGTGCCCATCACCTTCCTTGGTATAAACAGATCATCAGGGAGATATTTGTATTGTCCCCTTATATACTTATACATGGTTATTAGATCGCCCCTCAGTCGTCTTTTTTCTAGACTAAATAATCCTAATTTCGCTAATCTATCTGGGTATTGTAGCTATCCCATCCCCTTTATTAATTTTGTTGCCCTCCTTTGTACTCTCTCTAGTTCCATTATATCCTTCCTGAGCACCGGTGCCCAAAACTGGACACAGTACTCCATGTGCGGTCTAACTAGGGATTTGTACAGAGGCAGTATAATGCTCTCATCATGTGTATCCAGACCTCTTTTAATGCACCCCATGATCCTGTTTGCCTTGGCAGCTGCTGCCTGGCACTGGCTGCTCCAGGTAAGTTTATCATTAACTAGGATCCCCAAGTCCTTCTCCCTGTCAGATTTACCCAGTGGTTTCCCGTTCAGTGTGTAATGGTGATATTGATTCCTTCTTCCCATGTGTATAACCTTACATTTATCAGTGTTAAACCTCATCTGCCACCTTTCAGCCCAAGTTTCCAACTTATCCAGATCCATCTGTAGCAGAATACTATCTTCTCTTGTATTAACTGCTTTACATAGTTTTGTATCATCTGCAAATATCAATATTTTACTCTGTAAACCTTCTACCAGATCATTAATGAATATGTTGCAGAGAACAGGTCCCAATACCGACCCCTGCGGTACCCCACTGGTCACAGCGACCCAGTTAGAGACTATATAATTTATAACCACCCTCTGTTTATATCACTAAGCCAGTTACTAACCCATTTACACACATTTTCCCCCAGACCAAGCACCCTCGTTTTGTGTACCAACCTCTTGTGTGGCACGGTATCAAACGCTTTGGAAAAATCGAGATATACCACGTCCAATGACTCACCGTGGTCCAGCCTATAGCTTACCTCTTCATAAAAACTGATTAGATTGGTTTGACAGGAGCGATTTCTCATAAACCCATGCTGATATGGAGTTAAACAGTTATTCTCATTGAGATAATCCAGAAAAACATCCTTCAGAAACCCTTCAAATATTTTACCAACAGTAGAGGTTAGACTTACTGGCCTATAATTTCCAGGTTCACTTTTAGAGCCCTTTTTGAATACTGGCACCACATTTAGAGTGTAGAGTGTAGGGAGTAGAATGTAGGGTGTAGAGTGTACAGTGTAGGGTATAGGGTGTAGAGTGTAGTGTGTAGGGTGTAGAGTGTAGGGTGTAGAGTGTAGAGTGTAGGGTGTAAAGTGTAGAGTGTAGAGTGTAGAATGTAGAGTGTAGGGTGTAGAGTCTAGGGTGTAGAGTCTAGGGTGTAGAGTGTAAGGTGCAGAGTGTAGCGTGTAGGGTGTAGAGTGTAGGGTGTAGAGAGTAGAGTGTTGGATGTAGAGTGTAGGGTGTAGGGTGTAGAGTGTTGGGTGTAGAGTGTATGGTGCAGAGTGTAGAGGGTAGGGTGTAGGGTGTAGAATGTAGAGTGTAGGGTGTAGAATGTAGAGTGTAGGGTGTAGGGTGTAGAATGTAGAGTGTAGAGTGTAGGGTGTAGGGTGTAGAGTGTAGAGTGTAGGGTGTAGAGGGTAGGGTGTAAGGTGTAGAGTGTAGGAAGTTGAATGTAGGGTGTAGAGTGTACAGTGTAGGGTGTAGAGTGTAGGGTGTAGAGTGTAGAGTGTAGGGTGTAGGGTGTAGAGTGTAGGGTGTAGAGTGTAGAGTGTAGGGTGTAGAGTATATAGTGTAGGGTGTAGAGTGTAGAGTTTACGATGTAGGGTGTAGAATGTAAAGTGTAGAGTGTAGGATGTAGAATGTAGGGTGTAGAGTGTGGTGTGTAGGGTGTAGAGTGTAGGGTGTAGAGTGTAGAGTGTATGGTGTAAAGTGTAGAGTGTAGAGCGTAGAATGTAGAGTGTAGGGTGTAGAGTGTAGGGTGCAGAGTGTAGCATGTAGGGTGTAGGGTCTAGAGTGTAGAGAGTAGAGTGTAGGATGTAAAGTGTAGGGTGTAGGGTGCAAAGTGTAGGGTGCAGAGTGTATAAGGCAGAGTGTAGAGTGTAGGGTGTAGAATGTAGAGTGTAGAGTGTAGGGTGTAGGGTGCAGAATGTAGAGTGTAGAGTGTAGGGTGTAGGGTGTAGAATGTAGAGTGTAGAGTGTAGGGTGTAGAGTGTAGGGTGTAGAGTGTAGAGTGTAGGGTGTAGAGTCTATGGTGTAGAATGTAGGTTACAGAGTGTAGCGCGTAGGATGTAGGGTGTAGAGTGTAGGGTGTAGAGAGTAGAGTGTAGGATGTAAAGTATAGGGTGTAGAGTGTAGGGTGTAGAGTGTAGGGTGTAGAGTGTATTGTGCTGAGTGTATAGTGTAGGGTGTAGGATGTAGAGTTTAGAGTGTAGGGTGTAGGGTGTAGAATGTAGAGTGTAGAGTGTAGAATGTAGAGGGTAGGGTGTAGAGTGTAGGGTGTAGAGGGTAGGGAGTAGAAAGTAGGGTGTAGAGAGTACAGTGTAGGGTATAGGGTGTAGAGTGTAGGGTGTAGAGTGTAGGTTGTAGGGTGTACAGTGTAGAGTGTAGAATGTAGAATGCAGAGTGTAGGGTGTAGAATGTAGTGTTTAGGGTGTAGAGTGTGGGGTGTAAAGTGTAAAGTGTAGTGTAGAGTGTAGGATGTAGAGTGTAGGGTGTAGAGTGTAGGGTGTAGAGTGTAGGGTGTAGACTGTAGGGTGCAGAGTGTAGTGTGTAGGTGTAGGGTGTAGAGTGTAGGGAGTACCGTGTAGGATGTAGAGTGTAGGGTGTAGAGTGTAGGGTGTAGAATGTATGGTGCAGAGTGTAGAGTGTAGGGTGAAGGGTGTAGGATGTAGAGTGTAGAGTGTAAGGTGTAGGGTGTAGAGTGTAGAGTGTAGGGTGTAGGGTGTAGAGTGGAGGGTGTAGAGTGTAGGGGGTAGAATGTAGAATGTAGAGTGTAGAGTGTAGGGTGTAGAGGGTAGGGTGTAGGGTGTAGAGTGTAGGGAGTTGAATGTAGGATGTAGAGTGTACAGTATAGGGTGTAGAGTGTAGGGTGTAGAGTGTAGGGTGTAGGGTGTAGGGTGTAGAGTGTAGGGTGTAGAGTGTAGGGTGTAGAGTATATAGTGTAGGGTGTAGAGTGTAGGATGTAGGGTGTAGAATGAAGAGTGTAGAGTGTAGGATGTAGAATGTAGGGTGTAGAGTGTGGTGTGTAGGGTGTAGAGTGTAAGGTGTAGAGTGTAGAGTGTAGGGTGTAAAGTGTAGAGGGTAGAGTGTAGAATGTAGAGTGTAGGGTGTAGAGTGTAGGGTGCAGAGTGTAGCATGTAGGGTGTAGGGTGTAGAGTGTAGGGTGTAGAGAGTAGAGTGTAGGATGTAAAGTGTAGGGTGTAGGGTGTAAAGTGCAGGGTGTAGAGTGTATAAGGCAGAGTGTAGAGTGTAGGGTGTAGAATGTAGAGTGTAGGGTGTAGGGTGTAGAATGTAGAGTGTAGAGTGTAGGGTGTAGGGTGTAGAATGTAGAGTGTAGAGTGTAGGGTGTAGAATGTAGAGTGTAGGGTGTAGGGTGTAGAATGTAGAGTGTAGAGTGTAGGGTGTAGGGTGTAGAATGTAGAGTGTAGAGTGTAGAGTGTAGGGTGTAGAGTGTAGGGCATAGGATGTAGAGTGTAGGGTGTAGAGTGTAGAGTGTATGGTGTAAAGTGTAGAGTGTAGAGCGTAGAATGTAGAGTGTAGGGTGTAGAGTGTAGGGTGCAGAGTGTAGCATGTAGGGTGTAGGGTGTAGAGTGTAGAGAGTTGAGTGTAGGATGTAAAGTGTAGGGTGTAGGGTGTAAAGTGTAGGGTGCAGAGTGTATAAGGCAGAGTGTAGAGTGTAGAGTGTAGGGTGTAGAATGTAGAGTGTAGGGTGTAGGGTGTAGAATGTAGAGTGTAGAGTGTAGGGTGTAGGGTGTAGAATGTAGAGTGTAGAGTGTAGAGTGTAGGGTGTAGAGTATAGGGTGTAGGGTGTACAGTGTAGAGTGTAGAATGTAGAATGCAGAGTGTAGGGTGTAGAGTGTAGTGTTTAGGGTGTAGAGTGTGGGGTGTAGAGTGTAGGGTGTAGGGTGTAGAGTGTAGGGAGTACCGTGTAGGATGTAGAGTGTAGAGTGTAGGGTGAAGGGTTTAGGATGTAGAGTGTAGAGTGTAGGGTGTAGGGTGTACAGTGCAGAGTGTAGAATGTAGGATGCGGAGTGTAGGGTGTAGAGTGTAGTGTTTAGGGTGTAGAGTGTAGGGTGTAAAGTGTAGCGTGTAGGGTGTAAAGTGTAGTGTAGAGTGTAGGATGTAGAGTGTAGGGTGTAGAGTGTAGGGTGTAGGGTGTAGAGTGTAGAGTGTAGTGTTTAGGGTGTGTAGAGTGTAGGGTGTAAAGTGTAGCGTGTAGGGTGTAAAGTGTAGTGTAGTGTGTAGGATGTAGAGTGTAGGGTGTAGAGTGTAGGGTGTAGAGTGTAGGGGGTAGAGTGTAACATATTAACATAGTAACATAGTTAGTAAGGCCGAAAATAGACATTTGTCCATCCAGTTCAGCCTATATTCCATCATAATAAATCCCCAGATCTACGTCCTTCTACAGAACCTAATAATTGTATGATACAATATTGTTCTGCTCCAGGAAGACATCCAGGCCTCTCTTGAACCCCTCGACTGAGTTCGCCATCACCACCTCCTTCAGGCAAGCAATTCCAGATTCTCACTGCCCTAACAGTAAAGAATCCTCTTCTATGTTGGTGGAAAAACCTTCTCTCCTCCAGACGCAAAGAATGCCCCCTGGTGCCCATCACCTTCCTTGGTATAAACAGATCATCAGGGAGATATTTGTATTGTCCCCTTATATACTTATACATGGTTATTAGATCGCCCCTCAGTCGTCTTTTTTCTAGACTAAATAATCCTAATTTCGCTAATCTATCTTGGTATTGTAGCTATCCCATCCCCTTTATTAATTTTGTTGCCCTCCTTTGTACTCTCTCTAGTTCCATTATATCCTTCCTGAGCACCGGTGCCCAAAACTGGACACAGTACTCCATGTGCGGTCTAACTAGGGATTTGTACAGAGGCAGTATAATGCTCTCATCATGTGTATCCAGACCTCTTTTAATGCACCCCATGATCCTGTTTGCCTTGGCAGCTGCTGCCTGGCACTGGCTGCTCCAGGTAAGTTTATCATTAACTAGGATCCCCAAGTCCTTCTCCCTGTCAGATTTACCCAGTGGTTTCCCGTTCAGTGTGTAATGGTGATATTGATTCCTTCTTCCCATGTGTATAACCTTACATTTATCAGTGTTAAACCTCATCTGCCACCTTTCAGCCCAAGTTTCCAACTTATCCAGATCCATCTGTAGCAGAATACTATCTTCTCTTGTATTAACTGCTTTACATAGTTTTGTATCATCTGCAAATATCAATATTTTACTCTGTAAACCTTCTACCAGATCATTAATGAATATGTTGCAGAGAACAGGTCCCAATACCGACCCCTGCGGTACCCCACTGGTCACAGCGACCCAGTTAGAGACTATATCATTTATAACCACCCTCTGTTTATATCACTAAGCCAGTTACTAACCCATTTACACACATTTTCCCCCAGACCAAGCACCCTCGTTTTGTGTACCAACCTCTTGTGTGGCACGGTATCAAACGCTTTGGAAAAATCGAGATATACCACGTCCAATGACTCACCGTGGTCCAGCCTATAGCTTACCTCTTCATAAAAACTGATTAGATTGGTTTGACAGGAGCGATTTCTCATAAACCCATGCTGATATGGAGTTAAACAGTTATTCTCATTGAGATAATCCAGAAAAACATCCTTCAGAAACCCTTCAAATATTTTACCAACAGTAGAGGTTAGACTTACTGGCCTATAATTTCCAGGTTCACTTTTAGAGCCCTTTTTGAATACTGGCACCACATTTAGAGTGTAGGGAGTAGAATGTAGGGTGTAGAGTGTACAGTGTAGGGTATAGGGTGTAGAGTGTAGTGTGTAGGGTGTAGAGTGTAGGGTGTAGAGTGTAGAGTGTAGGGTGTAAAGTGTAGAGTGTAGAGTGTAGAATGTAGAGTGTAGGGTGTAGAGTCTAGGGTGTAGAGTCTAGGGTGTAGAGTGTAAGGTGCAGAGTGTAGCGTGTAGGGTGTAGAGTGTAGGGTGTAGAGAGTAGAGTGTTGGATGTAGAGTGTAGGGTGTAGGGTGTAGAGTGTTGGGTGTAGAGTGTATGGTGCAGAGTGTAGAGGGTAGGGTGTAGGGTGTAGAATGTAGAGTGTAGGGTGTAGAATGTAGAGTGTAGGGTGTAGGGTGTAGAATGTAGAGTGTAGAGTGTAGGGTGTAGGGTGTAGAGTGTAGAGTGTAGGGTGTAGAGGGTAGGGTGTAAGGTGTAGAGTGTAGGAAGTTGAATGTAGGGTGTAGAGTGTACAGTGCAGGGTGTAGAGTGTAGGGTGTAGAGTGTAGAGTGTAGGGTGTAGGGTGTAGAGTGTAGGGTGTAGAGTGTAGAGTGTAGGGTGTAGAGTATATAGTGTAGGGTGTAGAGTGTAGAGTTTACGATGTAGGGTGTAGAATGTAAAGTGTAGAGTGTAGGATGTAGAATGTAGGGTGTAGAGTGTGGTGTGTAGGGTGTAGAGTGTAGGGTGTAGAGTGTAGAGTGTATGGTGTAAAGTGTAGAGTGTAGAGCGTAGAATGTAGAGTGTAGGGTGTAGAGTGTAGGGTGCAGAGTGTAGCATGTAGGGTGTAGGGTGTAGAGTGTAGAGAGTAGAGTGTAGGATGTAAAGTGTAGGGTGTAGGGTGTAAAGTGTAGGGTGCAGAGTGTATAAGGCAGAGTGTAGAGTGTAGGGTGTAGAATGTAGAGTGTAGAGTGTAGGGTGTAGGGTGCAGAATGTAGAGTGTAGAGTGTAGGGTGTAGAGTCTATGGTGTAGAATGTAGGTTACAGAGTGTAGCGCGTAGGATGTAGGGTGTAGAGTGTAGGGTGTAGAGAGTAGAGTGTAGGATGTAAAGTATAGGGTGTAGAGTGTAGGGTGTAGAGTGTAGGGTGTAGAGTGTATTGTGCTGAGTGTATAGTGTAGGGTGTAGGATGTAGAGTTTAGAGTGTAGGGTGTAGGGTGTAGAATGTAGAGTGTAGAGTGTAGAGTGTAGAGGGTAGGGTGTAGAGTGTAGGGTGTAGAGGGTAGGGAGTAGAAAGTAGGGTGTAGAGAGTACAGTGTAGGGTATAGGGTGTAGAGTGTAGGGTGTAGAGTGTAGGTTGTAGGGTGTACAGTGTAGAGTGTAGAATGTAGAATGCAGAGTGTAGGGTGTAGAATGTAGTGTTTAGGGTGTAGAGTGTGGGGTGTAAAGTGTAAAGTGTAGTGTAGAGTGTAGGATGTAGAGTGTAGGGTGTAGAATGTAGAGTGTAGAGTGTAGGGTGTAGGGTGCAGAATGTAGAGTGTAGAGTGTAGGGTGTAGGGTGTAGAATGTAGAGTGTAGAGTGTAGGGTGTAGAGTGTAGGGTGTAGAGTGTAGAGTGTAGGGTGTAGAGTCTATGGTGTAGAATGTAGGTTACAGAGTGTAGCGCGTAGGGTGTAGGGTGTAGAGTGTAGGGTGTAGAGAGTAGAGTGTAGGATGTAAAGTATAGGGTGTAGAGTGTAGGGTGTAGAGTGTAGGGTGTAGAGTGTATGGTGCTGAGTGTATAGTGTAGGGTGTAGGATGTAGAGTTTAGAGTGTAGGGTGTAGGGTGTAGAATGTAGAGTGTAGAGTGTAGAGGGTAGGGTGTAGAGTGTAGGGTGTAGAGGGTAGGGAGTAGAAAGTAGGGTGTAGAGAGTACAGTGTAGGGTATAGGGTGTAGAGTGTAGGGTGTAGAGTGTAGGGTGTAGGGTGTACAGTGTAGAGTGTAGAATGTAGAATGTAGAATGCAGAGTGTAGGGTGTAGAATGTAGTGTTTAGGGTGTAGAGTGTGGGGTGTAAAGTGTAAAGTGTAGTGTAGAGTGTAGGATGTAGAGTGTAGGGTGTAGAGTGTAGGGTGTAGAGTGTAGGGTGTAGATTGTAGGGTGCAGAGTGTAGTGTGTAGGTGTAGGGTGTAGAGTGTAGGGAGTACCGTGTAGGATGTAGAGTGTAGGGTGTAGAGTGTAGGGTGTAGAATGTATGGTGCAGAGTGTAGAGTGTAGGGTGAAGGGTGTAGGATGTAGAGTGTAGAGTGTAAGGTGTAGGGTGTAGAGTGTAGAGTGTAGGGTGTAGGGTGTAGAGTGGAGGGTGTAGAGTGTAGGGGGTAGAATGTAGAATGTAGAGTGTAGAGTGTAGGGTGTAGAGGGTAGGGTGTAGGGTGTAGAGTGTAGGGAGTTGAATGTAGGATGTAGAGTGTACAGTATAGGGTGTAGAGTGTAGGGTGTAGAGTGTAGAGTGTAGGGTGTAGGGTGTAGAGTGTAGGGTGTAGAGTGTAGGGTGTAGAGTATATAGTGTAGGGTGTAGAGTGTAGGATGTAGGGTGTAGAATGAAGAGTGTAGAGTGTAGGATGTAGAATGTAGGGTGTAGAGTGTGGTGTGTAGGGTGTAGAGTGTAGGGTGTAGAGTGTAGAGTGTAGGGTGTAAAGTGTAGAGGGTAGAATGTAGAATGTAGAGTGTAGGGTGTAGAGTGTAGGGTGCAGAGTGTAGCATGTAGGGTGTAGGGTGTAGAGTGTAGGGTGTAGAGAGTAGAGTGTAGGATGTAAAGTGTAGGGTGTAGGGTGTAAAGTGCAGGGTGTAGAGTGTATAAGGCAGAGTGTAGAGTGTAGGATGTAGAATGTAGAGTGTAGGGTGTAGGGTGTAGAATGTAGAGTGTAGAGTGTAGGGTGTAGGGTGTAGAATGTAGAGTGTAGAGTGTAGAGTGTAGGGTGTAGAGTATAGGGTGTAGGGTGTACAGTGTAGAGTGTAGAATGTAGAATGCAGAGTGTAGGGTGTAGAGTGTAGTGTTTAGGGTGTAGAGTGTGGGGTGTAGAGTGTAGGGTGTAGGGTGTAGAGTGTAGAGTGTAGGGTGTAGAGTGTAGGGAGTACCGTGTAGGATGTAGAGTGTAGAGTGTAGGGTGAAGGGTTTAGGATGTAGAGTGTAGAGTGTAGGGTGTAGGGTGTACAGTGTAGAGTGTAGAATGTAGGATGCGGAGTGTAGGGTGTAGAGTGTAGTGTTTAGGGTGTAGAGTGTAGGGTGTAAAGTGTAGCGTGTAGGGTGTAAAGTGTAGTGTAGAGTGTAGGATGTAGAGTGTAGGGTGTAGAGTGTAGGGTGTAGGGTGTAGAGTGTAGTGTAGAGTGTAGGGTGTAGAGTGTAGGGGGTAGAGTGTAACATATTAACATAGTAACATAGTTAGTAAGGCCGAAAATAGACATTTGTCCATCCAGTTCAGCCTATATTCCATCATAATAAATCCCCAGATCTACGTCCTTCTACAGAACCTAATAATTGTATGATACAATATTGTTCTGCTCCAGGAAGACATCCAGGCCTCTCTTGAACCCCTCGACTGAGTTCGCCATCACCACCTCCTCAGGCAAGCAATTCCAGATTCTCACTGCCCTAACAGTAAAGAATCCTCTTCTATGTTGGTGGAAAAACCTTCTCTCCTCCAGACGCAAAGAATGCCCCCTGGTGCCCATCACCTTCCTTGGTATAAACAGATCATCAGGGAGATATTTGTATTGTCCCCTTATATACTTATACATGGTTATTAGATCGCCCCTCAGTCGTCTTTTTTCTAGACTAAATAATCCTAATTTCGCTAATCTATCTGGGTATTGTAGCTATCCCATCCCCTTTATTAATTTTGTTGCCCTCCTTTGTACTCTCTCTAGTTCCATTATATCCTTCCTGAGCACCGGTGCCCAAAACTGGACACAGTACTCCATGTGCGGTCTAACTAGGGATTTGTACAGAGGCAGTATAATGCTCTCATCATGTGTATCCAGACCTCTTTTAATGCACCCCATGATCCTGTTTGCCTTGGCAGCTGCTGCCTGGCACTGGCTGCTCCAGGTAAGTTTATCATTAACTAGGATCCCCAAGTCCTTCTCCCTGTCAGATTTACCCAGTGGTTTCCCGTTCAGTGTGTAATGGTGATATTGATTCCTTCTTCCCATGTGTATAACCTTACATTTATCAGTGTTAAACCTCATCTGCCACCTTTCAGCCCAAGTTTCCAACTTATCCAGATCCATCTGTAGCAGAATACTATCTTCTCTTGTATTAACTGCTTTACATAGTTTTGTATCATCTGCAAATATCAATATTTTACTCTGTAAACCTTCTACCAGATCATTAATGAATATGTTGCAGAGAACAGGTCCCAATACCGACCCCTGCGGTACCCCACTGGTCACAGCGACCCAGTTAGAGACTATATCATTTATAACCACCCTCTGTTTATATCACTAAGCCAGTTACTAACCCATTTACACACATTTTCCCCCAGACCAAGCACCCTCGTTTTGTGTACCAACCTCTTGTGTGGCACGGTATCAAACGCTTTGGAAAAATCGAGATATACCACGTCCAATGACTCACCGTGGTCCAGCCTATAGCTTACCTCTTCATAAAAACTGATTAGATTGGTTTGACAGGAGCGATTTCTCATAAACCCATGCTGATATGGAGTTAAACAGTTATTCTCATTGAGATAATCCAGAAAAACATCCTTCAGAAACCCTTCAAATATTTTACCAACAGTAGAGGTTAGACTTACTGGCCAAATAATTTCCAGGTTCACTTTTAGAGCCCTTTTTGAATACTGGCACCACATTTAGAGTGTAGAGTGTAGGGAGTAGAATGTAGGGTGTAGAGTGTACAGTGTAGGGTATAGGGTGTAGAGTGTAGTGTGTAGGGTGTAGAGTGTAGGGTGTAGAGTGTAGAGTGTAGGGTGTAAAGTGTAGAGTGTAGAGTGTAGAATGTAGAGTGTAGGGTGTAGAGTCTAGGGTGTAGAGTCTAGGGTGTAGAGTGTAAGGTGCAGAGTGTAGCGTGTAGGGTGTAGAGTGTAGGGTGTAGAGAGTAGAGTGTTGGATGTAGAGTGTAGGGTGTAGGGTGTAGAGTGTTGGGTGTAGAGTGTATGGTGCAGAGTGTAGATGGTAGGGTGTAGGGTGTAGAATGTAGAGTGTAGGGTGTAGAATGTAGAGTGTAGGGTGTAGGGTGTAGAATGTAGAGTGTAGAGTGTAGGGTGTAGGGTGTAGAGTGTAGAGTGTAGGGTGTAGAGGGTAGGGTGTAGGGTGTAGAGTGTAGGAAGTTGAATGTAGGGTGTAGAGTGTACAGTGTAGGGTGTAGAGTGTAGGGTGTAAAGTGTAGAGTGTAGGGTGTAGGGTGTAGAGTGTAGGGTGTAGAGTGTAGAGTGTAGGGTGTAGAGTATATAGTGTAGGGTGTAGAGTGTAGAGTTTACGATGTAGGGTGTAGAATGTAAAGTGTAGAGTGTAGGATGTAGAATGTAGGGTGTAGAGTGTGGTGTGTAGGGTGTAGAGTGTAGGGTGTAGAGTGTAGAGTGTATGGTGTAAAGTGTAGAGTGTAGAGCGTAGAATGTAGAGTGTAGGGTGTAGAGTGTAGGGTGCAGAGTGTAGCATGTAGGGTGTAGGGTCTAGAGTGTAGAGAGTAGAGTGTAGGATGTAAAGTGTAGGGTGTAGGGTGCAAAGTGTAGGGTGCAGAGTGTATAAGGCAGAGTGTAGAGTGTAGGGTGTAGAATGTAGAGTGTAGAGTGTAGGGTGTAGGGTGCAGAATGTAGAGTGTAGAGTGTAGGGTGTAGGGTGTAGAATGTAGAGTGTAGAGTGTAGGGTGTAGAGTGTAGGGTGTAGAGTGTAGAGTGTAGGGTGTAGAGTCTATGGTGTAGAATGTAGGTTACAGAGTGTAGCGCGTAGGATGTAGGGTGTAGAGTGTAGGGTGTAGAGAGTAGAGTGTAGGATGTAAAGTATAGGGTGTAGAGTGTAGGGTGTAGAGTGTAGGGTGTAGAGTGTATTGTGCTGAGTGTATAGTGTAGGGTGTAGGATGTAGAGTTTAGAGTGTAGGGTGTAGGGTGTAGAATGTAGAGTGTAGAGTGTAGAATGTAGAGGGTAGGGTGTAGAGTGTAGGGTGTAGAGGGTAGGGAGTAGAAAGTAGGGTGTAGAGAGTACAGTGTAGGGTATAGGGTGTAGAGTGTAGGGTGTAGAGTGTAGGTTGTAGGGTGTACAGTGTAGAGTGTAGAATGTAGAATGCAGAGTGTAGGGTGTAGAATGTAGAATGTAGTGTTTAGGGTGTAGAGTGTGGGGTGTAAAGTGTAAAGTGTAGTGTAGAGTGTAGGATGTAGAGTGTAGGGTGTAGAGTGTAGGGTGTAGAGTGTAGGGTGTAGACTGTAGGGTGCAGAGTGTAGTGTGTAGGTGTAGGGTGTAGAGTGTAGGGAGTACCGTGTAGGATGTAGAGTGTAGGGTGTAGAGTGTAGGGTGTAGAATGTATGGTGCAGAGTGTAGAGTGTAGGGTGAAGGGTGTAGGATGTAGAGTGTAGAGTGTAAGGTGTAGGGTGTAGAGTGTAGAGTGTAGGGTGTAGGGTGTAGAGTGGAGGGTGTAGAGTGTAGGGGGTAGAATGTAGAATGTAGAGTGTAGAGTGTAGGGTGTAGAGGGAAGGGTGTAGGGTGTAGAGTGTAGGGAGTTGAATGTAGGATGTAGAGTGTACAGTATAGGGTGTAGAGTGTAGGGTGTAGAGTGTAGGGTGTAGGGTGTAGGGTGTAGAGTGTAGGGTGTAGAGTGTAGGGTGTAGAGTATATAGTGTAGGGTGTAGAGTGTAGAGTTTACGATGTAGGGTGTAGAATGTAAAGTGTAGAGTGTAGGATGTAGAATGTAGGGTGTAGAGTGTGGTGTGTAGGGTGTAGAGTGTAGGGTGTAGAGTGTAGAGTGTATGGTGTAAAGTGTAGAGTGTAGAGCGTAGAATGTAGAGTGTAGGGTGTAGAGTGTAGGGTGCAGAGTGTAGCATGTAGGGTGTAGGGTGTAGAGAGTAGAGAGTAGAGTGTAGGATGTAAAGTGTAGGGTGTAGGGTGTAAAGTGTAGGGTGCAGAGTGTATAAGGCAGAGTGTAGAGTGTAGGGTGTAGAATGTAGAGTGTAGAGTGTAGGGTGTAGGGTGCAGAATGTAGAGTGTAGAGTGTAGGGTGTAGGGTGTAGAATGTAGAGTGTAGAGTGTAGGGTGTAGAGTGTAGGGTGTAGAGTGTAGAGTGTAGGGTGTAGAGTCTATGGTGTAGAATGTAGGTTACAGAGTGTAGCGCGTAGGATGTAGGGTGTAGAGTGTAGGGTGTAGAGAGTAGAGTGTAGGATGTAAAGTATAGGGTGTAGAGTGTAGGGTGTAGAGTGTAGGGTGTAGAGTGTATTGTGCTGAGTGTATAGTGTAGGGTGTAGGATGTAGAGTTTAGAGTGTAGGGTGTAGGGTGTAGAATGTAGAGTGTAGAGTGTAGAGTGTAGAGGGTAGGGTGTAGAGTGTAGGGTGTAGAGGGTAGGGAGTAGAAAGTAGGGTGTAGAGAGTACAGTGTAGGGTATAGGGTGTAGAGTGTAGGGTGTAGAGTGTAGGTTGTAGGGTGTACAGTGTAGAGTGTAGAATGTAGAATGCAGAGTGTAGGGTGTAGAATGTAGTGTTTAG
Source organism: Ranitomeya variabilis (assembly GCF_051348905.1). Taxonomy (NCBI): domain Eukaryota; kingdom Metazoa; phylum Chordata; class Amphibia; order Anura; family Dendrobatidae; genus Ranitomeya; species Ranitomeya variabilis. The sequence continues at coordinate 51,174 of NW_027508191.1, read as the reverse complement.
GGTGTAGAGTGTGGGGTGTAAAGTGTAAAGTGTAGTGTAGAGTGTAGGATGTAGAGTGTAGGGTGTAGAATGTAGAGTGTAGAGTGTAGGGTGTAGGGTGCAGAATGTAGAGTGTAGAGTGTAGGGTGTAGAATGTAGAGTGTAGAGTGTAGGGTGTAGAATGTAGGGTGTAGAGTGTAGAGTGTAGGGTGTAGAGTCTATGGTGTAGAATGTAGGTTACAGAGTGTAGCGCGTAGGGTGTAGGGTGTAGAGTGTAGGGTGTAGAGAGTAGAGTGTAGGATGTAAAGTATAGGGTGTAGAGTGTAGGGTGTAGAGTGTAGGGTGTAGAGTGTATGGTGCTGAGTGTATAGTGTAGGGTGTAGGATGTAGAGTTTAGAGTGTAGGGTGTAGGGTGTAGAATGTAGAGTGTAGAGTGTAGAGTGTAGGGTGTAGAGTATAGGGTGTAGGGTGTACAGTGTAGAGTGTAGAATGTAGAATGCAGAGTGTAGGGTGTAGAGTGTAGTGTTTAGGGTGTAGAGTGTGGGGTGTAGAGTGTAGGGTGTAGGGTGTAGAGTGTAGAGTGTAGGGTGTAGAGTGTAGGGAGTACCGTGTAGGATGTAGAGTGTAGTGTGTAGGGTGAAGGGTTTAGGATGTAGAGTGTAGAGTGTAGGGTGTAGGGTGTACAGTGTAGAGTGTAGAATGTAGGATGCGGAGTGTAGGGTGTAGAGTGTAGTGTTTAGGGTGTAGAGTGTAGGGTGTAAAGTGTAGCGTGTAGGGTGTAAAGTGTAGTGTAGAGTGTAGGATGTAGAGTGTAGGGTGTAGAGTGTAGGGTGTAGGGTGTAGAGTGTAGAGTGTAGTGTTTAGGGTGTGTAGAGTGTAGGGTGTAAAGTGTAGCGTGTAGGGTGTAAAGTGTAGTGTAGAGTGTAGGGTGTAGAGTGTAGGGGGTAGAGTGTAACATATTAACATAGTAACATAGTTAGTAAGGCCGAAAATAGACATTTGTCCATCCAGTTCAGCCTATATTCCATCATAATAAATCCCCAGATCTACGTCCTTCTACAGAACCTAATAATTGTATGATACAATATTGTTCTGCTCCAGGAAGACATCCAGGCCTCTCTTGAACCCCTCGACTGAGTTCGCCATCACCACCTCCTCAGGCAAGCAATTCCAGATTCTCACTGCCCTAACAGTAAAGAATCCTCTTCTATGTTGGTGGAAAAACCTTCTCTCCTCCAGACGCAAAGAATGCCCCCTGGTGCCCATCACCTTCCTTGGTATAAACAGATCATCAGGGAGATATTTGTATTGTCCCCTTATATACTTATACATGGTTATTAGATCGCCCCTCAGTCATCTTTTTTCTAGACTAAATAATCCTAATTTCGCTAATCTATCTGGGTATTGTAGCTATCCCATCCCCTTTATTAATTTTGTTGCCCTCCTTTGTACTCTCTCTAGTTCCATTATATCCTTCCTGAGCACCGGTGCCCAAAACTGGACACAGTACTCCATGTGCGGTCTAACTAGGGATTTGTACAGAGGCAGTATAATGCTCTCATCATGTGTATCCAGACCTCTTTTAATGCACCCCATGATCCTGTTTGCCTTGGCAGCTGCTGCCTGGCACTGGCTGCTCCAGGTAAGTTTATCATTAACTAGGATCCCCAAGTCCTTCTCCCTGTCAGATTTACCCAGTGGTTTCCCGTTCAGTGTGTAATGGTGATATTGATTCCTTCTTCCCATGTGTATAACCTTACATTTATCAGTGTTAAACCTCATCTGCCACCTTTCAGCCCAAGTTTCCAACTTATCCAGATCCATCTGTAGCAGAATACTATCTTCTCTTGTATTAACTGCTTTACATAGTTTTGTATCATCTGCAAATATCAATATTTTACTCTGTAAACCTTCTACCAGATCATTAATGAATATGTTGCAGAGAACAGGTCCCAATACCGACCCCTGCGGTACCCCACTGGTCACAGCGACCCAGTTAGAGACTATATAATTTATAACCACCCTCTGTTTATATCACTAAGCCAGTTACTAACCCATTTACACACATTTTCCCCCAGACCAAGCACCCTCGTTTTGTGTACCAACCTCTTGTGTGGCACGGTATCAAACGCTTTGGAAAAATCGAGATATACCACGTCCAATGACTCACCGTGGTCCAGCCTATAGCTTACCTCTTCATAAAAACTGATTAGATTGGTTTGACAGGAGCGATTTCTCATAAACCCATGCTGATATGGAGTTAAACAGTTATTCTCATTGAGATAATCCAGAAAAACATCCTTCAGAAACCCTTCAAATATTTTACCAACAGTAGAGGTTAGACTTACTGGCCTATAATTTCCAGGTTCACTTTTAGAGCCCTTTTTGAATACTGGCACCACATTTAGAGTGTAGAGTGTAGGGAGTAGAATGTAGGGTGTAGAGTGTACAGTGTAGGGTATAGGGTGTAGAGTGTAGTGTGTAGGGTGTAGAGTGTAGGGTGTAGAGTGTAGAGTGTAGGGTGTAAAGTGTAGAGTGTAGAGTGTAGAATGTAGAGTGTAGGGTGTAGAGTCTAGGGTGTAGAGTCTAGGGTGTAGAGTGTAAGGTGCAGAGTGTAGCGTGTAGGGTGTAGAGTGTAGGGTGTAGAGAGTAGAGTGTTGGATGTAGAGTGTAGGGTGTAGGGTGTAGAGTGTTGGGTGTAGAGTGTATGGTGCAGAGTGTAGAGGGTAGGGTGTAGGGTGTAGAATGTAGAGTGTAGGGTGTAGAATGTAGAGTGTAGGGTGTAGGGTGTAGAATGTAGAGTGTAGAGTGTAGGGTGTAGGGTGTAGAGTGTAGAGTGTAGGGTGTAGAGGGTAGGGTGTAAGGTGTAGAGTGTAGGAAGTTGAATGTAGGGTGTAGAGTGTACAGTGTAGGGTGTAGAGTGTAGGGTGTAGAGTGTAGAGTGTAGGGTGTAGGGTGTAGAGTGTAGGGTGTAGAGTGTAGAGTGTAGGGTGTAGAGTATATAGTGTAGGGTGTAGAGTGTAGAGTTTACGATGTAGGGTGTAGAATGTAAAGTGTAGAGTGTAGGATGTAGAATGTAGGGTGTAGAGTGTGGTGTGTAGGGTGTAGAGTGTAGGGTGTAGAGTGTAGAGTGTATGGTGTAAAGTGTAGAGTGTAGAGCGTAGAATGTAGAGTGTAGGGTGTAGAGTGTAGGGTGCAGAGTGTAGCATGTAGGGTGTAGGGTCTAGAGTGTAGAGAGTAGAGTGTAGGATGTAAAGTGTAGGGTGTAGGGTGCAAAGTGTAGGGTGCAGAGTGTATAAGGCAGAGTGTAGAGTGTAGGGTGTAGAATGTAGAGTGTAGAGTGTAGGGTGTAGGGTGCAGAATGTAGAGTGTAGAGTGTAGGGTGTAGGGTGTAGAATGTAGAGTGTAGAGTGTAGGGTGTAGAGTGTAGGGTGTAGAGTGTAGAGTGTAGGGTGTAGAGTCTATGGTGTAGAATGTAGGTTACAGAGTGTAGCGCGTAGGATGTAGGGTGTAGAGTGTAGGGTGTAGAGAGTAGAGTGTAGGATGTAAAGTATAGGGTGTAGAGTGTAGGGTGTAGAGTGTAGGGTGTAGAGTGTATTGTGCTGAGTGTATAGTGTAGGGTGTAGGATGTAGAGTTTAGAGTGTAGGGTGTAGGGTGTAGAATGTAGAGTGTAGAGTGTAGAATGTAGAGGGTAGGGTGTAGAGTGTAGGGTGTAGAGGGTAGGGAGTAGAAAGTAGGGTGTAGAGAGTACAGTGTAGGGTATAGGGTGTAGAGTGTAGGGTGTAGAGTGTAGGTTGTAGGGTGTACAGTGTAGAGTGTAGAATGTAGAATGCAGAGTGTAGGGTGTAGAATGTAGTGTTTAGGGTGTAGAGTGTGGGGTGTAAAGTGTAAAGTGTAGTGTAGAGTGTAGGATGTAGAGTGTAGGGAGTACCGTGTAGGATGTAGAGTGTAGGGTGTAGAGTGTAGGGTGTAGAATGTATGGTGCAGAGTGTAGAGTGTAGGGTGAAGGGTGTAGGATGTAGAGTGTAGAGTGTAAGGTGTAGGGTGTAGAGTGTAGAGTGTAGGGTGTAGGGTGTAGAGTGGAGGGTGTAGAGTGTAGGGGGTAGAATGTAGAATGTAGAGTGTAGAGTGTAGGGTGTAGAGGGTAGGGTGTAGGGTGTAGAGTGTAGGGAGTTGAATGTAGGATGTAGAGTGTACAGTATAGGGTGTAGAGTGTAGGGTGTAGAGTGTAGGGTGTAGGGTGTAGGGTGTAGAGTGTAGGGTGTAGAGTGTAGGGTGTAGAGTATATAGTGTAGGGTGTAGAGTGTAGGATGTAGGGTGTAGAATGAAGAGTGTAGAGTGTAGGATGTAGAATGTAGGGTGTAGAGTGTGGTGTGTAGGGTGTAGAGTGTAAGGTGTAGAGTGTAGAGTGTAGGGTGTAAAGTGTAGAGGGTAGAGTGTAGAATGTAGAGTGTAGGGTGTAGAGTGTAGGGTGCAGAGTGTAGCATGTAGGGTGTAGGGTGTAGAGTGTAGGGTGTAGAGAGTAGAGTGTAGGATGTAAAGTGTAGGGTGTAGGGTGTAAAGTGCAGGGTGTAGAGTGTATAAGGCAGAGTGTAGAGTGTAGGGTGTAGAATGTAGAGTGTAGGGTGTAGGGTGTAGAATGTAGAGTGTAGAGTGTAGGGTGTAGGGTGTAGAATGTAGAGTGTAGAGTGTAGGGTGTAGAATGTAGAGTGTAGGGTGTAGGGTGTAGAATGTAGAGTGTAGAGTGTAGGGTGTAGGGTGTAGAATGTAGAGTGTAGAGTGTAGAGTGTAGGGTGTAGAGTGTAGGGCATAGGATGTAGAGTGTAGGGTGTAGAGTGTAGAGTGTATGGTGTAAAGTGTAGAGTGTAGAGCGTAGAATGTAGAGTGTAGGGTGTAGAGTGTAGGGTGCAGAGTGTAGCATGTAGGGTGTAGGGTGTAGAGTGTAGAGAGTTGAGTGTAGGATGTAAAGTGTAGGGTGTAGGGTGTAAAGTGTAGGGTGCAGAGTGTATAAGGCAGAGTGTAGAGTGTAGAGTGTAGGGTGTAGAATGTAGAGTGTAGGGTGTAGGGTGTAGAATGTAGAGTGTAGAGTGTAGGGTGTAGGGTGTAGAATGTAGAGTGTAGAGTGTAGAGTGTAGGGTGTAGAGTATAGGGTGTAGGGTGTACAGTGTAGAGTGTAGAATGTAGAATGCAGAGTGTAGGGTGTAGAGTGTAGTGTTTAGGGTGTAGAGTGTGGGGTGTAGAGTGTAGGGTGTAGGGTGTAGAGTGTAGGGAGTACCGTGTAGGATGTAGAGTGTAGAGTGTAGGGTGAAGGGTTTAGGATGTAGAGTGTAGAGTGTAGGGTGTAGGGTGTACAGTGCAGAGTGTAGAATGTAGGATGCGGAGTGTAGGGTGTAGAGTGTAGTGTTTAGGGTGTAGAGTGTAGGGTGTAAAGTGTAGCGTGTAGGGTGTAAAGTGTAGTGTAGAGTGTAGGATGTAGAGTGTAGGGTGTAGAGTGTAGGGTGTAGGGTGTAGAGTGTAGAGTGTAGTGTTTAGGGTGTGTAGAGTGTAGGGTGTAAAGTGTAGCGTGTAGGGTGTAAAGTGTAGTGTAGTGTGTAGGATGTAGAGTGTAGGGTGTAGAGTGTAGGGTGTAGAGTGTAGGGGGTAGAGTGTAACATATTAACATAGTAACATAGTTAGTAAGGCCGAAAATAGACATTTGTCCATCCAGTTCAGCCTATATTCCATCATAATAAATCCCCAGATCTACGTCCTTCTACAGAACCTAATAATTGTATGATACAATATTGTTCTGCTCCAGGAAGACATCCAGGCCTCTCTTGAACCCCTCGACTGAGTTCGCCATCACCACCTCCTTCAGGCAAGCAATTCCAGATTCTCACTGCCCTAACAGTAAAGAATCCTCTTCTATGTTGGTGGAAAAACCTTCTCTCCTCCAGACGCAAAGAATGCCCCCTGGTGCCCATCACCTTCCTTGGTATAAACAGATCATCAGGGAGATATTTGTATTGTCCCCTTATATACTTATACATGGTTATTAGATCGCCCCTCAGTCGTCTTTTTTCTAGACTAAATAATCCTAATTTCGCTAATCTATCTTGGTATTGTAGCTATCCCATCCCCTTTATTAATTTTGTTGCCCTCCTTTGTACTCTCTCTAGTTCCATTATATCCTTCCTGAGCACCGGTGCCCAAAACTGGACACAGTACTCCATGTGCGGTCTAACTAGGGATTTGTACAGAGGCAGTATAATGCTCTCATCATGTGTATCCAGACCTCTTTTAATGCACCCCATGATCCTGTTTGCCTTGGCAGCTGCTGCCTGGCACTGGCTGCTCCAGGTAAGTTTATCATTAACTAGGATCCCCAAGTCCTTCTCCCTGTCAGATTTACCCAGTGGTTTCCCGTTCAGTGTGTAATGGTGATATTGATTCCTTCTTCCCATGTGTATAACCTTACATTTATCAGTGTTAAACCTCATCTGCCACCTTTCAGCCCAAGTTTCCAACTTATCCAGATCCATCTGTAGCAGAATACTATCTTCTCTTGTATTAACTGCTTTACATAGTTTTGTATCATCTGCAAATATCAATATTTTACTCTGTAAACCTTCTACCAGATCATTAATGAATATGTTGCAGAGAACAGGTCCCAATACCGACCCCTGCGGTACCCCACTGGTCACAGCGACCCAGTTAGAGACTATATCATTTATAACCACCCTCTGTTTATATCACTAAGCCAGTTACTAACCCATTTACACACATTTTCCCCCAGACCAAGCACCCTCGTTTTGTGTACCAACCTCTTGTGTGGCACGGTATCAAACGCTTTGGAAAAATCGAGATATACCACGTCCAATGACTCACCGTGGTCCAGCCTATAGCTTACCTCTTCATAAAAACTGATTAGATTGGTTTGACAGGAGCGATTTCTCATAAACCCATGCTGATATGGAGTTAAACAGTTATTCTCATTGAGATAATCCAGAAAAACATCCTTCAGAAACCCTTCAAATATTTTACCAACAGTAGAGGTTAGACTTACTGGCCTATAATTTCCAGGTTCACTTTTAGAGCCCTTTTTGAATACTGGCACCACATTTAGAGTGTAGGGAGTAGAATGTAGGGTGTAGAGTGTACAGTGTAGGGTATAGGGTGTAGAGTGTAGTGTGTAGGGTGTAGAGTGTAGGGTGTAGAGTGTAGAGTGTAGGGTGTAAAGTGTAGAGTGTAGAGTGTAGAATGTAGAGTGTAGGGTGTAGAGTCTAGGGTGTAGAGTCTAGGGTGTAGAGTGTAAGGTGCAGAGTGTAGCGTGTAGGGTGTAGAGTGTAGGGTGTAGAGAGTAGAGTGTTGGATGTAGAGTGTAGGGTGTAGGGTGTAGAGTGTTGGGTGTAGAGTGTATGGTGCAGAGTGTAGAGGGTAGGGTGTAGGGTGTAGAATGTAGAGTGTAGGGTGTAGAATGTAGAGTGTAGGGTGTAGGGTGTAGAATGTAGAGTGTAGAGTGTAGGGTGTAGGGTGTAGAGTGTAGAGTGTAGGGTGTAGAGGGTAGGGTGTAAGGTGTAGAGTGTAGGAAGTTGAATGTAGGGTGTAGAGTGTACAGTGCAGGGTGTAGAGTGTAGGGTGTAGAGTGTAGAGTGTAGGGTGTAGGGTGTAGAGTGTAGGGTGTAGAGTGTAGAGTGTAGGGTGTAGAGTATATAGTGTAGGGTGTAGAGTGTAGAGTTTACGATGTAGGGTGTAGAATGTAAAGTGTAGAGTGTAGGATGTAGAATGTAGGGTGTAGAGTGTGGTGTGTAGGGTGTAGAGTGTAGGGTGTAGAGTGTAGAGTGTATGGTGTAAAGTGTAGAGTGTAGAGCGTAGAATGTAGAGTGTAGGGTGTAGAGTGTAGGGTGCAGAGTGTAGCATGTAGGGTGTAGGGTGTAGAGTGTAGAGAGTAGAGTGTAGGATGTAAAGTGTAGGGTGTAGGGTGTAAAGTGTAGGGTGCAGAGTGTATAAGGCAGAGTGTAGAGTGTAGGGTGTAGAATGTAGAGTGTAGAGTGTAGGGTGTAGGGTGCAGAATGTAGAGTGTAGAGTGTAGGGTGTAGAGTCTATGGTGTAGAATGTAGGTTACAGAGTGTAGCGCGTAGGATGTAGGGTGTAGAGTGTAGGGTGTAGAGAGTAGAGTGTAGGATGTAAAGTATAGGGTGTAGAGTGTAGGGTGTAGAGTGTAGGGTGTAGAGTGTATTGTGCTGAGTGTATAGTGTAGGGTGTAGGATGTAGAGTTTAGAGTGTAGGGTGTAGGGTGTAGAATGTAGAGTGTAGAGTGTAGAGTGTAGAGGGTAGGGTGTAGAGTGTAGGGTGTAGAGGGTAGGGAGTAGAAAGTAGGGTGTAGAGAGTACAGTGTAGGGTATAGGGTGTAGAGTGTAGGGTGTAGAGTGTAGGTTGTAGGGTGTACAGTGTAGAGTGTAGAATGTAGAATGCAGAGTGTAGGGTGTAGAATGTAGTGTTTAGGGTGTAGAGTGTGGGGTGTAAAGTGTAAAGTGTAGTGTAGAGTGTAGGATGTAGAGTGTAGGGTGTAGAATGTAGAGTGTAGAGTGTAGGGTGTAGGGTGCAGAATGTAGAGTGTAGAGTGTAGGGTGTAGGGTGTAGAATGTAGAGTGTAGAGTGTAGGGTGTAGAGTGTAGGGTGTAGAGTGTAGAGTGTAGGGTGTAGAGTCTATGGTGTAGAATGTAGGTTACAGAGTGTAGCGCGTAGGGTGTAGGGTGTAGAGTGTAGGGTGTAGAGAGTAGAGTGTAGGATGTAAAGTATAGGGTGTAGAGTGTAGGGTGTAGAGTGTAGGGTGTAGAGTGTATGGTGCTGAGTGTATAGTGTAGGGTGTAGGATGTAGAGTTTAGAGTGTAGGGTGTAGGGTGTAGAATGTAGAGTGTAGAGTGTAGAGGGTAGGGTGTAGAGTGTAGGGTGTAGAGGGTAGGGAGTAGAAAGTAGGGTGTAGAGAGTACAGTGTAGGGTATAGGGTGTAGAGTGTAGGGTGTAGAGTGTAGGGTGTAGGGTGTACAGTGTAGAGTGTAGAATGTAGAATGTAGAATGCAGAGTGTAGGGTGTAGAATGTAGTGTTTAGGGTGTAGAGTGTGGGGTGTAAAGTGTAAAGTGTAGTGTAGAGTGTAGGATGTAGAGTGTAGGGTGTAGAGTGTAGGGTGTAGAGTGTAGGGTGTAGATTGTAGGGTGCAGAGTGTAGTGTGTAGGTGTAGGGTGTAGAGTGTAGGGAGTACCATGTAGGATGTAGAGTGTAGGGTGTAGAGTGTAGGGTGTAGAATGTATGGTGCAGAGTGTAGAGTGTAGGGTGAAGGGTGTAGGATGTAGAGTGTAGAGTGTAAGGTGTAGGGTGTAGAGTGTAGAGTGTAGGGTGTAGGGTGTAGAGTGGAGGGTGTAGAGTGTAGGGGGTAGAATGTAGAATGTAGAGTGTAGAGTGTAGGGTGTAGAGGGTAGGGTGTAGGGTGTAGAGTGTAGGGAGTTGAATGTAGGATGTAGAGTGTACAGTATAGGGTGTAGAGTGTAGGGTGTAGAGTGTAGAGTGTAGGGTGTAGGGTGTAGAGTGTAGGGTGTAGAGTGTAGGGTGTAGAGTATATAGTGTAGGGTGTAGAGTGTAGGATGTAGGGTGTAGAATGAAGAGTGTAGAGTGTAGGATGTAGAATGTAGGGTGTAGAGTGTGGTGTGTAGGGTGTAGAGTGTAGGGTGTAGAGTGTAGAGTGTAGGGTGTAAAGTGTAGAGGGTAGAATGTAGAATGTAGAGTGTAGGGTGTAGAGTGTAGGGTGCAGAGTGTAGCATGTAGGGTGTAGGGTGTAGAGTGTAGGGTGTAGAGAGTAGAGTGTAGGATGTAAAGTGTAGGGTGTAGGGTGTAAAGTGCAGGGTGTAGAGTGTATAAGGCAGAGTGTAGAGTGTAGGATGTAGAATGTAGAGTGTAGGGTGTAGGGTGTAGAATGTAGAGTGTAGAGTGTAGGGTGTAGGGTGTAGAATGTAGAGTGTAGAGTGTAGAGTGTAGGGTGTAGAGTATAGGGTGTAGGGTGTACAGTGTAGAGTGTAGAATGTAGAATGCAGAGTGTAGGGTGTAGAGTGTAGTGTTTAGGGTGTAGAGTGTGGGGTGTAGAGTGTAGGGTGTAGGGTGTAGAGTGTAGAGTGTAGGGTGTAGAGTGTAGGGAGTACCGTGTAGGATGTAGAGTGTAGAGTGTAGGGTGAAGGGTTTAGGATGTAGAGTGTAGAGTGTAGGGTGTAGGGTGTACAGTGTAGAGTGTAGAATGTAGGATGCGGAGTGTAGGGTGTAGAGTGTAGTGTTTAGGGTGTAGAGTGTAGGGTGTAAAGTGTAGCGTGTAGGGTGTAAAGTGTAGTGTAGAGTGTAGGATGTAGAGTGTAGGGTGTAGAGTGTAGGGTGTAGGGTGTAGAGTGTAGAGTGTAGTGTTTAGGGTGTGTAGAGTGTAGGGTGTAAAGTGTAGCGTGTAGGGTGTAAAGTGTAGTGTAGAGTGTAGGGTGTAGAGTGTAGGGGGTAGAGTGTAACATATTAACATAGTAACATAGTTAGTAAGGCCGAAAATAGACATTTGTCCATCCAGTTCAGCCTATATTCCATCATAATAAATCCCCAGATCTACGTCCTTCTACAGAACCTAATAATTGTATGATACAATATTGTTCTGCTCCAGGAAGACATCCAGGCCTCTCTTGAACCCCTCGACTGAGTTCGCCATCACCACCTCCTCAGGCAAGCAATTCCAGATTCTCACTGCCCTAACAGTAAAGAATCCTCTTCTATGTTGGTGGAAAAACCTTCTCTCCTCCAGACGCAAAGAATGCCCCCTGGTGCCCATCACCTTCCTTGGTATAAACAGATCATCAGGGAGATATTTGTATTGTCCCCTTATTTACTTATACATGGTTATTAGATCGCCCCTCAGTCGTCTTTTTTCTAGACTAAATAATCCTAATTTCGCTAATCTATCTGGGTATTGTAGCTATCCCATCCCCTTTATTAATTTTGTTGCCCTCCTTTGTACTCTCTCTAGTTCCATTATATCCTTCCTGAGCACCGGTGCCCAAAACTGGACACAGTACTCCATGTGCGGTCTAACTAGGGATTTGTACAGAGGCAGTATAATGCTCTCATCATGTGTATCCAGACCTCTTTTAATGCACCCCATGATCCTGTTTGCCTTGGCAGCTGCTGCCTGGCACTGGCTGCTCCAGGTAAGTTTATCATTAACTAGGATCCCCAAGTCCTTCTCCCTGTCAGATTTACCCAGTGGTTTCCCGTTCAGTGTGTAATGGTGATATTGATTCCTTCTTCCCATGTGTATAACCTTACATTTATCAGTGTTAAACCTCATCTGCCACCTTTCAGCCCAAGTTTCCAACTTATCCAGATCCATCTGTAGCAGAATACTATCTTCTCTTGTATTAACTGCTTTACATAGTTTTGTATCATCTGCAAATATCAATATTTTACTCTGTAAACCTTCTACCAGATCATTAATGAATATGTTGCAGAGAACAGGTCCCAATACCGACCCCTGCGGTACCCCACTGGTCACAGCGACCCAGTTAGAGACTATATCATTTATAACCACCCTCTGTTTATATCACTAAGCCAGTTACTAACCCATTTACACACATTTTCCCCCAGACCAAGCACCCTCGTTTTGTGTACCAACCTCTTGTGTGGCACGGTATCAAACGCTTTGGAAAAATCGAGATATACCACGTCCAATGACTCACCGTGGTCCAGCCTATAGCTTACCTCTTCATAAAAACTGATTAGATTGGTTTGACAGGAGCGATTTCTCATAAACCCATGCTGATATGGAGTTAAACAGTTATTCTCATTGAGATAATCCAGAAAAACATCCTTCAGAAACCCTTCAAATATTTTACCAACAGTAGAGGTTAGACTTACTGGCCAAATAATTTCCAGGTTCACTTTTAGAGCCCTTTTTGAATACTGGCACCACATTTAGAGTGTAGAGTGTAGGGAGTAGAATGTAGGGTGTAGAGTGTACAGTGTAGGGTATAGGGTGTAGAGTGTAGTGTGTAGGGTGTAGAGTGTAGGGTGTAGAGTGTAGAGTGTAGGGTGTAAAGTGTAGAGTGTAGAGTGTAGAATGTAGAGTGTAGGGTGTAGAGTCTAGGGTGTAGAGTCTAGGGTGTAGAGTGTAAGGTGCAGAGTGTAGCGTGTAGGGTGTAGAGTGTAGGGTGTAGAGAGTAGAGTGTTGGATGTAGAGTGTAGGGTGTAGGGTGTAGAGTGTTGGGTGTAGAGTGTATGGTGCAGAGTGTAGATGGTAGGGTGTAGGGTGTAGAATGTAGAGTGTAGGGTGTAGAATGTAGAGTGTAGGGTGTAGGGTGTAGAATGTAGAGTGTAGAGTGTAGGGTGTAGGGTGTAGAGTGTAGAGTGTAGGGTGTAGAGGGTAGGGTGTAGGGTGTAGAGTGTAGGAAGTTGAATGTAGGGTGTAGAGTGTACAGTGTAGGGTGTAGAGTGTAGGGTGTAAAGTGTAGAGTGTAGGGTGTAGGGTGTAGAGTGTAGGGTGTAGAGTGTAGAGTGTAGGGTGTAGAGTATATAGTGTAGGGTGTAGAGTGTAGAGTTTACGATGTAGGGTGTAGAATGTAAAGTGTAGAGTGTAGGATGTAGAATGTAGGGTGTAGAGTGTGGTGTGTAGGGTGTAGAGTGTAGGGTGTAGAGTGTAGAGTGTATGGTGTAAAGTGTAGAGTGTAGAGCGTAGAATGTAGAGTGTAGGGTGTAGAGTGTAGGGTGCAGAGTGTAGCATGTAGGGTGTAGGGTCTAGAGTGTAGAGAGTAGAGTGTAGGATGTAAAGTGTAGGGTGTAGGGTGCAAAGTGTAGGGTGCAGAGTGTATAAGGCAGAGTGTAGAGTGTAGGGTGTAGAATGTAGAGTGTAGAGTGTAGGGTGTAGGGTGCAGAATGTAGAGTGTAGAGTGTAGGGTGTAGGGTGTAGAATGTAGAGTGTAGAGTGTAGGGTGTAGAGTGTAGGGTGTAGAGTGTAGAGTGTAGGGTGTAGAGTCTATGGTGTAGAATGTAGGTTACAGAGTGTAGCGCGTAGGATGTAGGGTGTAGAGTGTAGGGTGTAGAGAGTAGAGTGTAGGATGTAAAGTATAGGGTGTAGAGTGTAGGGTGTAGAGTGTAGGGTGTAGAGTGTATTGTGCTGAGTGTATAGTGTAGGGTGTAGGATGTAGAGTTTAGAGTGTAGGGTGTAGGGTGTAGAATGTAGAGTGTAGAGTGTAGAATGTAGAGGGTAGGGTGTAGAGTGTAGGGTGTAGAGGGTAGGGAGTAGAAAGTAGGGTGTAGAGAGTACAGTGTAGGGTATAGGGTGTAGAGTGTAGGGTGTAGAGTGTAGGTTGTAGGGTGTACAGTGTAGAGTGTAGAATGTAGAATGCAGAGTGTAGGGTGTAGAATGTAGTGTTTAGGGTGTAGAGTGTGGGGTGTAAAGTGTAAAGTGTAGTGTAGAGTGTAGGATGTAGAGTGTAGGGTGTAGAGTGTAGGGTGTAGAGTGTAGGGTGTAGACTGTAGGGTGCAGAGTGTAGTGTGTAGGTGTAGGGTGTAGAGTGTAGGGAGTACCGTGTAGGATGTAGAGTGTAGGGTGTAGAGTGTAGGGTGTAGAATGTATGGTGCAGAGTGTAGAGTGTAGGGTGAAGGGTGTAGGATGTAGAGTGTAGAGTGTAAGGTGTAGGGTGTAGAGTGTAGAGTGTAGGGTGTAGGGTGTAGAGTGGAGGGTGTAGAGTGTAGGGGGTAGAATGTAGAATGTAGAGTGTAGAGTGTAGGGTGTAGAGGGTAGGGTGTAGGGTGTAGAGTGTAGGGAGTTGAATGTAGGATGTAGAGTGTACAGTATAGGGTGTAGAGTGTAGGGTGTAGAGTGTAGGGTGTAGGGTGTAGGGTGTAGAGTGTAGGGTGTAGAGTGTAGGGTGTAGAGTATATAGTGTAGGGTGTAGAGTGTAGAGTTTACGATGTAGGGTGTAGAATGTAAAGTGTAGAGTGTAGGATGTAGAATGTAGGGTGTAGAGTGTGGTGTGTAGGGTGTAGAGTGTAGGGTGTAGAGTGTAGAGTGTATGGTGTAAAGTGTAGAGTGTAGAGCGTAGAATGTAGAGTGTAGGGTGTAGAGTGTAGGGTGCAGAGTGTAGCATGTAGGGTGTAGGGTGTAGAGAGTAGAGAGTAGAGTGTAGGATGTAAAGTGTAGGGTGTAGGGTGTAAAGTGTAGGGTGCAGAGTGTATAAGGCAGAGTGTAGAGTGTAGGGTGTAGAATGTAGAGTGTAGAGTGTAGGGTGTAGGGTGCAGAATGTAGAGTGTAGAGTGTAGGGTGTAGGGTGTAGAATGTAGAGTGTAGAGTGTAGGGTGTAGAGTGTAGGGTGTAGAGTGTAGAGTGTAGGGTGTAGAGTCTATGGTGTAGAATGTAGGTTACAGAGTGTAGCGCGTAGGATGTAGGGTGTAGAGTGTAGGGTGTAGAGAGTAGAGTGTAGGATGTAAAGTATAGGGTGTAGAGTGTAGGGTGTAGAGTGTAGGGTGTAGAGTGTATTGTGCTGAGTGTATAGTGTAGGGTGTAGGATGTAGAGTTTAGAGTGTAGGGTGTAGGGTGTAGAATGTAGAGTGTAGAGTGTAGAGTGTAGAGGGTAGGGTGTAGAGTGTAGGGTGTAGAGGGTAGGGAGTAGAAAGTAGGGTGTAGAGAGTACAGTGTAGGGTATAGGGTGTAGAGTGTAGGGTGTAGAGTGTAGGTTGTAGGGTGTACAGTGTAGAGTGTAGAATGTAGAATGCAGAGTGTAGGGTGTAGAATGTAGTGTTTAGGGTGTAGAGTGTGGGGTGTAAAGTGTAAAGTGTAGTGTAGAGTGTAGGATGTAGAGTGTAGGGTGTAGAATGTAGAGTGTAGAGTGTAGGGTGTAGGGTGCAGAATGTAGAGTGTAGAGTGTAGGGTGTAGAATGTAGAGTGTAGAGTGTAGGGTGTAGAATGTAGGGTGTAGAGTGTAGAGTGTAGGGTGTAGAGTCTATGGTGTAGAATGTAGGTTACAGAGTGTAGCGCGTAGGGTGTAGGGTGTAGAGTGTAGGGTGTAGAGAGTAGAGTGTAGGATGTAAAGTATAGGGTGTAGAGTGTAGGGTGTAGAGTGTAGGGTGTAGAGTGTATGGTGCTGAGTGTATAGTGTAGGGTGTAGGATGTAGAGTTTAGAGTGTAGGGTGTAGGGTGTAGAATGTAGAGTGTAGAGTGTAGAGTGTAGGGTGTAGAGTATAGGGTGTAGGGTGTACAGTGTAGAGTGTAGAATGTAGAATGCAGAGTGTAGGGTGTAGAGTGTAGTGTTTAGGGTGTAGAGTGTGGGGTGTAGAGTGTAGGGTGTAGGGTGTAGAGTGTAGAGTGTAGGGTGTAGAGTGTAGGGAGTACCGTGTAGGATGTAGAGTGTAGTGTGTAGGGTGAAGGGTTTAGGATGTAGAGTGTAGAGTGTAGGGTGTAGGGTGTACAGTGTAGAGTGTAGAATGTAGGATGCGGAGTGTAGGGTGTAGAGTGTAGTGTTTAGGGTGTAGAGTGTAGGGTGTAAAGTGTAGCGTGTAGGGTGTAAAGTGTAGTGTAGAGTGTAGGATGTAGAGTGTAGGGTGTAGAGTGTAGGGTGTAGGGTGTAGAGTGTAGAGTGTAGTGTTTAGGGTGTGTAGAGTGTAGGGTGTAAAGTGTAGCGTGTAGGGTGTAAAGTGTAGTGTAGAGTGTAGGGTGTAGAGTGTAGGGGGTAGAGTGTAACATATTAACATAGTAACATAGTTAGTAAGGCCGAAAATAGACATTTGTCCATCCAGTTCAGCCTATATTCCATCATAATAAATCCCCAGATCTACGTCCTTCTACAGAACCTAATAATTGTATGATACAATATTGTTCTGCTCCAGGAAGACATCCAGGCCTCTCTTGAACCCCTCGACTGAGTTCGCCATCACCACCTCCTCAGGCAAGCAATTCCAGATTCTCACTGCCCTAACAGTAAAGAATCCTCTTCTATGTTGGTGGAAAAACCTTCTCTCCTCCAGACGCAAAGAATGCCCCCTGGTGCCCATCACCTTCCTTGGTATAAACAGATCATCAGGGAGATATTTGTATTGTCCCCTTATATACTTATACATGGTTATTAGATCGCCCCTCAGTCGTCTTTTTTCTAGACTAAATAATCCTAATTTCGCTAATCTATCTGGGTATTGTAGCTATCCCATCCCCTTTATTAATTTTGTTGCCCTCCTTTGTACTCTCTCTAGTTCCATTATATCCTTCCTGAGCACCGGTGCCCAAAACTGGACACAGTACTCCATGTGCGGTCTAACTAGGGATTTGTACAGAGGCAGTATAATGCTCTCATCATGTGTATCCAGACCTCTTTTAATGCACCCCATGATCCTGTTTGCCTTGGCAGCTGCTGCCTGGCACTGGCTGCTCCAGGTAAGTTTATCATTAACTAGGATCCCCAAGTCCTTCTCCCTGTCAGATTTACCCAGTGGTTTCCCGTTCAGTGTGTAATGGTGATATTGATTCCTTCTTCCCATGTGTATAACCTTACATTTATCAGTGTTAAACCTCATCTGCCACCTTTCAGCCCAAGTTTCCAACTTATCCAGATCCATCTGTAGCAGAATACTATCTTCTCTTGTATTAACTGCTTTACATAGTTTTGTATCATCTGCAAATATCAATATTTTACTCTGTAAACCTTCTACCAGATCATTAATGAATATGTTGCAGAGAACAGGTCCCAATACCGACCCCTGCGGTACCCCACTGGTCACAGCGACCCAGTTAGAGACTATATCATTTATAACCACCCTCTGTTTATATCACTAAGCCAGTTACTAACCCATTTACACACATTTTCCCCCAGACCAAGCACCCTCGTTTTGTGTACCAACCTCTTGTGTGGCACGGTATCAAACGCTTTGGAAAAATCGAGATATACCACGTCCAATGACTCACCGTGGTCCAGCCTATAGCTTACCTCTTCATAAAAACTGATTAGATTGGTTTGACAGGAGCGATTTCTCATAAACCCATGCTGATATGGAGTTAAACAGTTATTCTCATTGAGATAATCCAGAAAAACATCCTTCAGAAACCCTTCAAATATTTTACCAACAGTAGAGGTTAGACTTACTGGCCTATAATTTCCAGGTTCACTTTTAGAGCCCTTTTTGAATACTGGCACCACATTTAGAGTGTAGAGTGTAGGGAGTAGAATGTAGGGTGTAGAGTGTACAGTGTAGGGTATAGGGTGTAGAGTGTAGTGTGTAGGGTGTAGAGTGTAGGGTGTAGAGTGTAGAGTGTAGGGTGTAAAGTGTAGAGTGTAGAGTGTAGAATGTAGAGTGTAGGGTGTAGAGTCTAGGGTGTAGAGTCTAGGGTGTAGAGTGTAAGGTGCAGAGTGTAGCGTGTAGGGTGTAGAGTGTAGGGTGTAGAGAGTAGAGTGTTGGATGTAGAGTGTAGGGTGTAGGGTGTAGAGTGTTGGGTGTAGAGTGTATGGTGCAGAGTGTAGAGGGTAGGGTGTAGGGTGTAGAATGTAGAGTGTAGGGTGTAGAATGTAGAGTGTAGGGTGTAGGGTGTAGAATGTAGAGTGTAGAGTGTAGGGTGTAGGGTGTAGAGTGTAGAGTGTAGGGTGTAGAGGGTAGGGTGTAGGGTGTAGAGTGTAGGAAGTTGAATGTAGGGTGTAGAGTGTACAGTGTAGGGTGTAGAGTGTAGGGTGTAGAGTGTAGAGTGTAGGGTGTAGGGTGTAGAGTGTAGGGTGTAGAGTGTAGAGTGTAGGGTGTAGAGTATATAGTGTAGGGTGTAGAGTGTAGAGTTTACGATGTAGGGTGTAGAATGTAAAGTGTAGAGTGTAGGATGTAGAATGTAGGGTGTAGAGTGTGGTGTGTAGGGTGTAGAGTGTAGGGTGTAGAGTGTAGAGTGTATGGTGTAAAGTGTAGAGTGTAGAGCGTAGAATGTAGAGTGTAGGGTGTAGAGTGTAGGGTGCAGAGTGTAGCATGTAGGGTGTAGGGTCTAGAGTGTAGAGAGTAGAGTGTAGGATGTAAAGTGTAGGGTGTAGGGTGCAAAGTGTAGGGTGCAGAGTGTATAAGGCAGAGTGTAGAGTGTAGGGTGTAGAATGTAGAGTGTAGAGTGTAGGGTGTAGGGTGTAGAATGTAGAGTGTAGAGTGTAGAGTGTAGGGTGTAGAGTATAGGGTGTAGGGTGTACAGTGTAGAGTGTAGAATGTAGAATGCAGAGTGTAGGGTGTAGAGTGTAGTGTTTAGGGTGTAGAGTGTGGGGTGTAGAGTGTAGGGTGTAGGGTGTAGAGTGTAGAGTGTAGGGTGTAGAGTGTAGGGAGTACCGTGTAGGATGTAGAGTGTAGAGTGTAGGGTGAAGGGTTTAGGATGTAGAGTGTAGGGTGTAGGGTGTACAGTGCAGAGTGTAGAATGTAGGATGCGGAGTGTAGGGTGTAGAGTGTAGTGTTTAGGGTGTAGAGTGTAGGGTGTAAAGTGTAGCGTGTAGGGTGTAAAGTGTAGTGTAGAGTGTAGGATGTAGAGTGTAGGGTGTAGAGTGTAGGGTGTAGGGTGTAGAGTGTAGAGTGTAGTGTTTAGGGTGTGTAGAGTGTAGGGTGTAAAGTGTAGCGTGTAGGGTGTAAAGTGTAGTGTAGTGTGTAGGATGTAGAGTGTAGGGTGTAGAGTGTAGGGTGTAGAGTGTAGGGGGTAGAGTGTAACATATTAACATAGTAACATAGTTAGTAAGGCCGAAAATAGACATTTGTCCATCCAGTTCAGCCTATATTCCATCATAATAAATCCCCAGATCTACGTCCTTCTACAGAACCTAATAATTGTATGATACAATATTGTTCTGCTCCAGGAAGACATCCAGGCCTCTCTTGAACCCCTCGACTGAGTTCGCCATCACCACCTCCTTCAGGCAAGCAATTCCAGATTCTCACTGCCCTAACAGTAAAGAATCCTCTTCTATGTTGGTGGAAAAACCTTCTCTCCTCCAGACGCAAAGAATGCCCCCTGGTGCCCATCACCTTCCTTGGTATAAACAGATCATCAGGGAGATATTTGTATTGTCCCCTTATATACTTATACATGGTTATTAGATCGCCCCTCAGTCGTCTTTTTTCTAGACTAAATAATCCTAATTTCGCTAATCTATCTGGGTATTGTAGCTATCCCATCCCCTTTATTAATTTTGTTGCCCTCCTTTGTACTCTCTCTAGTTCCATTATATCCTTCCTGAGCACCGGTGCCCAAAACTGGACACAGTACTCCATGTGCGGTCTAACTAGGGATTTGTACAGAGGCAGTATAATGCTCTCATCATGTGTATCCAGACCTCTTTTAGTGCACCCCATGATCCTGTTTGCCTTGGCAGCTGCTGCCTGGCACTGGCTGCTCCAGGTAAGTTTATCATTAACTAGGATCCCCAAGTCCTTCTCCCTGTCAGATTTACCCAGTGGTTTCCCGTTCAGTGTGTAATGGTGATATTGATTCCTTCTTCCCATGTGTATAACCTTACATTTATCAGTGTTAAACCTCATCTGCCACCTTTCAGCCCAAGTTTCCAACTTATCCAGATCCATCTGTAGCAGAATACTATCTTCTCTTGTATTAACTGCTTTACATAGTTTTGTATCATCTGCAAATATCAATATTTTACTCTGTAAACCTTCTACCAGATCATTAATGAATATGTTGCAGAGAACAGGTCCCAATACCGACCCCTGCGGTACCCCACTGGTCACAGCGACCCAGTTAGAGACTATATCATTTATAACCACCCTCTGTTTATATCACTAAGCCAGTTACTAACCCATTTACACACATTTTCCCCCAGACCAAGCACCCTCGTTTTGTGTACCAACCTCTTGTGTGGCACGGTATCAAACGCTTTGGAAAAATCGAGATATACCACGTCCAATGACTCACCGTGGTCCAGCCTATAGCTTACCTCTTCATAAAAACTGATTAGATTGGTTTGACAGGAGCGATTTCTCATAAACCCATGCTGATATGGAGTTAAACAGTTATTCTCATTGAGATAATCCAGAAAAACATCCTTCAGATACCCTTCAAATATTTTACCAACAGTAGAGGTTAGACTTACTGGCCTATAATTTCCAGGTTCACTTTTAGAGCCCTTTTTGAATACTGGCACCACATTTAGAGTGTAGAGTGTAGGGAGTAGAATGTAGGGTGTAGAGTGTACAGTGTAGGGTATAGGGTGTAGAGTGTAGTGTGTAGGGTGTAGAGTGTAGGGTGTAGAGTGTAGAGTGTAGGGTGTAAAGTGTAGAGTGTAGAGTGTAGAATGTAGAGTGTAGGGTGTAGAGTCTAGGGTGTAGAGTCTAGGGTGTAGAGTGTAAGGTGCAGAGTGTAGCGTGTAGGGTGTAGAGTGTAGGGTGTAGAGAGTAGAGTGTTGGATGTAGAGTGTAGGGTGTAGGGTGTAGAGTGTTGGGTGTAGAGTGTATGGTGCAGAGTGTAGAGGGTAGGGTGTAGGGTGTAGAATGTAGAGTGTAGGGTGTAGAATGTAGAGTGTAGGGTGTAGGGTGTAGAATGTAGAGTGTAGAGTGTAGGGTGTAGGGTGTAGAGTGTAGAGTGTAGGGTGTAGAGGGTAGGGTGTAAGGTGTAGAGTGTAGGAAGTTGAATGTAGGGTGTAGAGTGTACAGTGCAGGGTGTAGAGTGTAGGGTGTAGAGTGTAGAGTGTAGGGTGTAGGGTGTAGAGTGTAGGGTGTAGAGTGTAGAGTGTAGGGTGTAGAGTATATAGTGTAGGGTGTAGAGTGTAGAGTTTACGATGTAGGGTGTAGAATGTAAAGTGTAGAGTGTAGGATGTAGAATGTAGGGTGTAGAGTGTGGTGTGTAGGGTGTAGAGTGTAGGGTGTAGAGTGTAGAGTGTATGGTGTAAAGTGTAGAGTGTAGAGCGTAGAATGTAGAGTGTAGGGTGTAGAGTGTAGGGTGCAGAGTGTAGCATGTAGGGTGTAGGGTGTAGAGTGTAGAGAGTAGAGTGTAGGATGTAAAGTGTAGGGTGTAGGGTGTAAAGTGTAGGGTGCAGAGTGCATAAGGCAGAGTGTAGAGTGTAGGGTGTAGAATGTAGAGTGTAGAGTGTAGGGTGTAGGGTGCAGAATGTAGAGTGTAGAGTGTAGGGTGTAGGGTGTAGAATGTAGAGTGTAGAGTGTAGGGTGTAGAGTGTAGGGTGTAGAGTGTAGAGTGTAGGGTGTAGAGTCTATGGTGTAGAATGTAGGTTACAGAGTGTAGCGCGTAGGATGTAGGGTGTAGAGTGTAGGGTGTAGAGAGTAGAGTGTAGGATGTAAAGTATAGGGTGTAGAGTGTAGGGTGTAGAGTGTAGGGTGTAGAGTGTATTGTGCTGAGTGTATAGTGTAGGGTGTAGGATGTAGAGTTTAGAGTGTAGGGTGTAGGGTGTAGAATGTAGAGTGTAGAGTGTAGAGTGTAGAGGGTAGGGTGTAGAGTGTAGGGTGTAGAGGGTAGGGAGTAGAAAGTAGGGTGTAGAGAGTACAGTGTAGGGTATAGGGTGTAGAGTGTAGGGTGTAGAGTGTAGGTTGTAGGGTGTACAGTGTAGAGTGTAGAATGTAGAATGCAGAGTGTAGGGTGTAGAATGTAGTGTTTAGGGTGTAGAGTGTGGGGTGTAAAGTGTAAAGTGTAGTGTAGAGTGTAGGATGTAGAGTGTAGGGTGTAGAATGTAGAGTGTAGAGTGTAGGGTGTAGGGTGCAGAATGTAGAGTGTAGAGTGTAGGGTGTAGGGTGTAGAATGTAGAGTGTAGAGTGTAGGGTGTAGAGTGTAGGGTGTAGAGTGTAGAGTGTAGGGTGTAGAGTCTATGGTGTAGAATGTAGGTTACAGAGTGTAGCGTGTAGGGTGTAGAGTGTAGCGTATAGCGTGTAGATTGTAGCGTGTAGGGTGTACCGTGTAGCGGGTAGGGTGTAGAATGTAGAGTGTAGGGTGTATGATGTAGAGTGTAGGGCGTAGAGTGTAGCGTGTAGCGTGTAGAGTGTAGAGTGTAGAGTGTAGGGTGTAGGGTGTAGAGTGTAGGGTGTAGCGTGTAGCGTGTAGCGTGTAGGGAGTAGGGTGTAGGCTGTAGCGTGTAGCATATAGCGTGTAGCGTGTAGCGTGTAGGGTGTAGAGTGTAGAGTGTAGCATGTAGCGTGTAGCGTGTAGGGTGTAGGGTGTAGTGTGTAGGGTGTAGCGTGTAGGGTGTAGCGTGTAGGGTGTAGAGTTTAGCGTGTAGCGTGTATCGTGTAGCGTGTAGGGTGTAGGGTGCAGAGTGTAGGGTGTAGCGTGTAGGGTGTAGAGTGTAGCGTGTAGCGTGTAGCGTGTAGAATGTAGCGTGTAGCGTGTAGGGAGTAGGGTGTAGGGTGTAGCGTGTAGAGTGTAGCGTGTAGCGTGTAGTGTGTAGCGTGTAGCGTGTAGGGTGTAGCATGTAGGGTGTAGAGTGTAGCATGTAGCGTGTAGGGTGTAGGGTGTAGAGTGTAGCGTGTAGCGTGTAGGGTGTAGGGTGTAGGGTCTAGAGTGTAGCGTGTATCGTGTAGCGTGTAGGGTGTAGGGTGTACGGTGTTGAGTGTACGGTGTAGCGTGTAGCGTGTATCGTGTAGCGTGTAGGGTGTAGGGTGTAGAGTGTAGGGTGTAGCGTGTAGGGTGTAGTGTGTAGCGTGTAGCGTGTAGAATGTAGCGTGTAGCGTGTAGGGTGGGTGTAGAGTGTAGGGTGTAGAGTGTAGGGTGTAGAGTATATAGTGTAGGGTGTAGAGTGTAGGATGTAGGGTGTAGAATGAAGAGTGTAGAGTGTAGGATGTAGAATGTAGGGTGTAGAGTGTGGTGTGTAGGGTGTAGAGTGTAGGGTGTAGAGTGTAGAGTGTAGGGTGTAAAGTGTAGAGGGTAGAATGTAGAATGTAGAGTGTAGGGTGTAGAGTGTAGGGTGCAGAGTGTAGCATGTAGGGTGTAGGGTGTAGAGTGTAGGGTGTAGAGAGTAGAGTGTAGGATGTAAAGTGTAGGGTGTAGGGTGTAAAGTGCAGGGTGTAGAGTGTATAAGGCAGAGTGTAGAGTGTAGGATGTAGAATGTAGAGTGTAGGGTGTAGGGTGTAGAATGTAGAGTGTAGAGTGTAGGGTGTAGGGTGTAGAATGTAGAGTGTAGAGTGTAGAGTGTAGGGTGTAGAGTATAGGGTGTAGGGTGTACAGTGTAGAGTGTAGAATGTAGAATGCAGAGTGTAGGGTGTAGAGTGTAGTGTTTAGGGTGTAGAGTGTGGGGTGTAGAGTGTAGGGTGTAGGGTGTAGAGTGTAGAGTGTAGGGTGTAGAGTGTAGGGAGTACCGTGTAGGATGTAGAGTGTAGAGTGTAGGGTGAAGGGTTTAGGATGTAGAGTGTAGAGTGTAGGGTGTAGGGTGTACAGTGTAGAGTGTAGAATGTAGGATGCGGAGTGTAGGGTGTAGAGTGTAGTGTTTAGGGTGTAGAGTGTAGGGTGTAAAGTGTAGCGTGTAGGGTGTAAAGTGTAGTGTAGAGTGTAGGATGTAGAGTGTAGGGTGTAGAGTGTAGGGTGTAGGGTGTAGAGTGTAGAGTGTAGTGTTTAGGGTGTGTAGAGTGTAGGGTGTAAAGTGTAGCGTGTAGGGTGTAAAGTGTAGTGTAGAGTGTAGGGTGTAGAGTGTAGGGGGTAGAGTGTAACATATTAACATAGTAACATAGTTAGTAAGGCCGAAAATAGACATTTGTCCATCCAGTTCAGCCTATATTCCATCATAATAAATCCCCAGATCTACGTCCTTCTACAGAACCTAATAATTGTATGATACAATATTGTTCTGCTCCAGGAAGACATCCAGGCCTCTCTTGAACCCCTCGACTGAGTTCGCCATCACCACCTCCTCAGGCAAGCAATTCCAGATTCTCACTGCCCTAACAGTAAAGAATCCTCTTCTATGTTGGTGGAAAAACCTTCTCTCCTCCAGACGCAAAGAATGCCCCCTGGTGCCCATCACCTTCCTTGGTATAAACAGATCATCAGGGAGATATTTGTATTGTCCCCTTATATACTTATACATGGTTATTAGATCGCCCCTCAGTCGTCTTTTTTCTAGACTAAATAATCCTAATTTCGCTAATCTATCTGGGTATTGTAGCTATCCCATCCCCTTTATTAATTTTGTTGCCCTCCTTTGTACTCTCTCTAGTTCCATTATATCCTTCCTGAGCACCGGTGCCCAAAACTGGACACAGTACTCCATGTGCGGTCTAACTAGGGATTTGTACAGAGGCAGTATAATGCTCTCATCATGTGTATCCAGACCTCTTTTAATGCACCCCATGATCCTGTTTGCCTTGGCAGCTGCTGCCTGGCACTGGCTGCTCCAGGTAAGTTTATCATTAACTAGGATCCCCAAGTCCTTCTCCCTGTCAGATTTACCCAGTGGTTTCCCGTTCAGTGTGTAATGGTGATATTGATTCCTTCTTCCCATGTGTATAACCTTACATTTATCAGTGTTAAACCTCATCTGCCACCTTTCAGCCCAAGTTTCCAACTTATCCAGATCCATCTGTAGCAGAATACTATCTTCTCTTGTATTAACTGCTTTACATAGTTTTGTATCATCTGCAAATATCAATATTTTACTCTGTAAACCTTCTACCAGATCATTAATGAATATGTTGCAGAGAACAGGTCCCAATACCGACCCCTGCGGTACCCCACTGGTCACAGCGACCCAGTTAGAGACTATATCATTTATAACCACCCTCTGTTTATATCACTAAGCCAGTTACTAACCCATTTACACACATTTTCCCCCAGACCAAGCACCCTCGTTTTGTGTACCAACCTCTTGTGTGGCACGGTATCAAACGCTTTGGAAAAATCGAGATATACCACGTCCAATGACTCACCGTGGTCCAGCCTATAGCTTACCTCTTCATAAAAACTGATTAGATTGGTTTGACAGGAGCGATTTCTCATAAACCCATGCTGATATGGAGTTAAACAGTTATTCTCATTGAGATAATCCAGAAAAACATCCTTCAGAAACCCTTCAAATATTTTACCAACAGTAGAGGTTAGACTTACTGGCCTATAATTTCCAGGTTCACTTTTAGAGCACTTTTTGAATACTGGCACCACATTTAGAGTGTAGAGTGTAGGGAGTAGAATGTAGGGTGTAGAGTGTACAGTGTAGGGTATAGGGTGTAGAGTGTAGTGTGTAGGGTGTAGAGTGTAGGGTGTAGAGTGTAGAGTGTAGGGTGTAAAGTGTAGAGTGTAGAGTGTAGAATGTAGAGTGTAGGGTGTAGAGTCTAGGGTGTAGAGTCTAGGGTGTAGAGTGTAAGGTGCAGAGTGTAGCGTGTAGGGTGTAGAGTGTAGGGTGTAGAGAGTAGAGTGTTGGATGTAGAGTGTAGGGTGTAGGGTGTAGAGTGTTGGGTGTAGAGTGTATGGTGCAGAGTGTAGAGGGTAGGGTGTAGAATGTAGAGTGTAGGGTGTAGAATGTAGAGTGTAGGGTGTAGGGTGTAGAATGTAGAGTGTAGAGTGTAGGGTGTAGGGTGTAGAGTGTAGAGTGTAGGGTGTAGAGGGTAGGGTGTAGGGTGTAGAGTGTAGGAAGTTGAATGTAGGGTGTAGAGTGTACAGTGTAGGGTGTAGAGTGTAGGGTGTAGAGTGTAGAGTGTAGGGTGTAGGGTGTAGAGTGTAGGGTGTAGAGTGTAGAGTGTAGGGTGTAGAGTATATAGTGTAGGGTGTAGAGTGTAGAGTTTACGATGTAGGGTGTAGAATGTAAAGTGTAGAGTGTAGGATGTAGAATGTAGGGTGTAGAGTGTGGTGTGTAGGGTGTAGAGTGTAGGGTGTAGAGTGTAGAGTGTATGGTGTAAAGTGTAGAGTGTAGAGCGTAGAATGTAGAGTGTAGGGTGTAGAGTGTAGGGTGCAGAGTGTAGCATGTAGGGTGTAGGGTGTAGAGTGTAGAGAGTAGAGTGTAGGATGTAAAGTGTAGGGTGTAGGGTGTAAAGTGTAGGGTGCAGAGTGTATAAGGCAGAGTGTAGAGTGTAGGGTGTAGAATGTAGAGTGTAGAGTGTAGGGTGTAGGGTGCAGAATGTAGAGTGTAGAGTGTAGGGTGTAGGGTGTAGAATGTAGAGTGTAGAGTGTAGGGTGTAGAGTGTAGGGTGTAGAGTGTAGAGTGTAGGGTGTAGAGTCTATGGTGTAGAATGTAGGTTACAGAGTGTAGCGCGTAGGATGTAGGGTGTAGAGTGTAGGGTGTAGAGAGTAGAGTGTAGGATGTAAAGTATAGGGTGTAGAGTGTAGGGTGTAGAGTGTAGGGTGTAGAGTGTATTGTGCTGAGTGTATAGTGTAGGGTGTAGGATGTAGAGTTTAGAGTGTAGGGTGTAGGGTGTAGAATGTAGAGTGTAGAGTGTAGAGTGTAGAGGGTAGGGTGTAGAGTGTAGGGTGTAGAGGGTAGGGAGTAGAAAGTAGGGTGTAGAGAGTACAGTGTAGGGTATAGGGTGTAGAGTGTAGGGTGTAGAGTGTAGGTTGTAGGGTGTACAGTGTAGAGTGTAGAATGTAGAATGCAGAGTGTAGGGTGTAGAATGTAGTGTTTAGGGTGTAGAGTGTGGGGTGTAAAGTGTAAAGTGTAGTGTAGAGTGTAGGATGTAGAGTGTAGGGTGTAGAATGTAGAGTGTAGAGTGTAGGGTGTAGGGTGCAGAATGTAGAGTGTAGAGTGTAGGGTGTAGAATGTAGAGTGTAGAGTGTAGGGTGTAGAGTGTAGGGTGTAGAGTGTAGAGTGTAGGGTGTAGAGTCTATGGTGTAGAATGTAGGTTACAGAGTGTAGCGCGTAGGGTGTAGGGTGTAGAGTGTAGGGTGTAGAGAGTAGAGTGTAGGATGTAAAGTATAGGGTGTAGAGTGTAGGGTGTAGAGTGTAGGGTGTAGAGTGTATGGTGCTGAGTGTATAGTGTAGGGTGTAGGATGTAGAGTTTAGAGTGTAGGGTGTAGGGTGTAGAATGTAGAGTGTAGATTGTAGAGTGTAGGGTGTAGAGTATAGGGTGTAGGGTGTACAGTGTAGAGTGTAGAATGTAGAATGCAGAGTGTAGGGTGTAGAGTGTAGTGTTTAGGGTGTAGAGTGTGGGGTGTAGAGTGTAGGGTGTAGGGTGTAGAGTGTAGAGTGTAGGGTGTAGAGTGTAGGGAGTACCGTGTAGGATGTAGAGTGTAGAGTGTAGGGTGAAGGGTTTAGGATGTAGAGTGTAGAGTGTAGGGTGTAGGGTGTACAGTGTAGAGTGTAGAATGTAGGATGCGGAGTGTAGGGTGTAGAGTGTAGTGTTTAGGGTGTAGAGTGTAGGGTGTAAAGTGTAGCGTGTAGGGTGTAAAGTGTAGTGTAGAGTGTAGGATGTAGAGTGTAGGGTGTAGAGTGTAGGGTGTAGGGTGTAGAGTGTAGAGTGTAGTGTTTAGGGTGTGTAGAGTGTAGGGTGTAAAGTGTAGCGTGTAGGGTGTAAAGTGTAGTGTAGAGTGTAGGGTGTAGAGTGTAGGGGGTAGAGTGTAACATATTAACATAGTAACATAGTTAGTAAGGCCGAAAATAGACATTTGTCCATCCAGTTCAGCCTATATTCCATCATAATAAATCCCCAGATCTACGTCCTTCTACAGAACCTAATAATTGTATGATACAATATTGTTCTGCTCCAGGAAGACATCCAGGCCTCTCTTGAACCCCTCGACTGAGTTCGCCATCACCACCTCCTCAGGCAAGCAATTCCAGATTCTCACTGCCCTAACAGTAAAGAATCCTCTTCTATGTTGGTGGAAAAACCTTCTCTCCTCCAGACGCAAAGAATGCCCCCTGGTGCCCATCACCTTCCTTGGTATAAACAGATCATCAGGGAGATATTTGTATTGTCCCCTTATATACTTATACATGGTTATTAGATCGCCCCTCAGTCGTCTTTTTTCTAGACTAAATAATCCTAATTTCGCTAATCTATCTGGGTATTGTAGCTATCCCATCCCCTTTATTAATTTTGTTGCCCTCCTTTGTACTCTCTCTAGTTCCATTATATCCTTCCTGAGCACCGGTGCCCAAAACTGGACACAGTACTCCATGTGCGGTCTAACTAGGGATTTGTACAGAGGCAGTATAATGCTCTCATCATGTGTATCCAGACCTCTTTTAATGCACCCCATGATCCTGTTTGCCTTGGCAGCTGCTGCCTGGCACTGGCTGCTCCAGGTAAGTTTATCATTAACTAGGATCCCCAAGTCCTTCTCCCTGTCAGATTTACCCAGTGGTTTCCCGTTCAGTGTGTAATGGTGATATTGATTCCTTCTTCCCATGTGTATAACCTTACATTTATCAGTGTTAAACCTCATCTGCCACCTTTCAGCCCAAGTTTCCAACTTATCCAGATCCATCTGTAGCAGAATACTATCTTCTCTTGTATTAACTGCTTTACATAGTTTTGTATCATCTGCAAATATCAATATTTTACTCTGTAAACCTTCTACCAGATCATTAATGAATATGTTGCAGAGAACAGGTCCCAATACCGACCCCTGCGGTACCCCACTGGTCACAGCGACCCAGTTAGAGACTATATCATTTATAACCACCCTCTGTTTATATCACTAAGCCAGTTACTAACCCATTTACACACATTTTCCCCCAGACCAAGCACCCTCGTTTTGTGTACCAACCTCTTGTGTGGCACGGTATCAAACGCTTTGGAAAAATCGAGATATACCACGTCCAATGACTCACCGTGGTCCAGCCTATAGCTTACCTCTTCATAAAAACTGATTAGATTGGTTTGACAGGAGCGATTTCTCATAAACCCATGCTGATATGGAGTTAAACAGTTATTCTCATTGAGATAATCCAGAAAAACATCCTTCAGAAACCCTTCAAATATTTTACCAACAGTAGAGGTTAGACTTACTGGCCTATAATTTCCAGGTTCACTTTTAGAGCCCTTTTTGAATACTGGCACCACATTTAGAGTGTAGAGTGTAGGGAGTAGAATGTAGGGTGTAGAGTGTACAGTGTAGGGTATAGGGTGTAGAGTGTAGTGTGTAGGGTGTAGAGTGTAGGGTGTAGAGTGTAGAGTGTAGGGTGTAAAGTGTAGAGTGTAGAGTGTAGAATGTAGAGTGTAGGGTGTAGAGTCTAGGGTGTAGAGTCTAGGGTGTAGAGTGTAAGGTGCAGAGTGTAGCGTGTAGGGTGTAGAGTGTAGGGTGTAGAGAGTAGAGTGTTGGATGTAGAGTGTAGGGTGTAGGGTGTAGAGTGTTGGGTGTAGAGTGTATGGTGCAGAGTGTAGAGGGTAGGGTGTAGAATGTAGAGTGTAGGGTGTAGAATGTAGAGTGTAGGGTGTAGGGTGTAGAATGTAGAGTGTAGAGTGTAGGGTGTAGGGTGTAGAGTGTAGAGTGTAGGGTGTAGAGGGTAGGGTGTAGGGTGTAGAGTGTAGGAAGTTGAATGTAGGGTGTAGAGTGTACAGTGTAGGGTGTAGAGTGTAGGGTGTAGAGTGTAGAGTGTAGGGTGTAGGGTGTAGAGTGTAGGGTGTAGAGTGTAGAGTGTAGGATGTAGAGTATATAGTGTAGGGTGTAGAGTGTAGAGTTTACGATGTAGGGTGTAGAATGTAAAGTGTAGAGTGTAGGATGTAGAATGTAGGGTGTAGAGTGTGGTGTGTAGGGTGTAGAGTGTAGGGTGTAGAGTGTAGAGTGTATGGTGTAAAGTGTAGAGTGTAGAGCGTAGAATGTAGAGTGTAGGGTGTAGAGTGTAGGGTGCAGAGTGTAGCATGTAGGGTGTAGGGTGTAGAGTGTAGAGAGTAGAGTGTAGGATGTAAAGTGTAGGGTGTAGGGTGTAAAGTGTAGGGTGCAGAGTGTATAAGGCAGAGTGTAGAGTGTAGGGTGTAGAATGTAGAGTGTAGAGTGTAGGGTGTAGGGTGCAGAATGTAGAGTGTAGAGTGTAGGGTGTAGGGTGTAGAATGTAGAGTGTAGAGTGTAGGGTGTAGAGTGTAGGGTGTAGAGTGTAGAGTGTAGGGTGTAGAGTCTATGGTGTAGAATGTAGGTTACAGAGTGTAGCGCGTAGGATGTAGGGTGTAGAGTGTAGGGTGTAGAGAGTAGAGTGTAGGATGTAAAGTATAGGGTGTAGAGTGTAGGGTGTAGAGTGTAGGGTGTAGAGTGTATTGTGCTGAGTGTATAGTGTAGGGTGTAGGATGTAGAGTTTAGAGTGTAGGGTGTAGGGTGTAGAATGTAGAGTGTAGAGTGTAGAGTGTAGAGGGTAGGGTGTAGAGTGTAGGGTGTAGAGGGTAGGGAGTAGAAAGTAGGGTGTAGAGAGTACAGTGTAGGGTATAGGGTGTAGAGTGTAGGGTGTAGAGTGTAGGTTGTAGGGTGTACAGTGTAGAGTGTAGAATGTAGAATGCAGAGTGTAGGGTGTAGAATGTAGTGTTTAGGGTGTAGAGTGTGGGGTGTAAAGTGTAAAGTGTAGTGTAGAGTGTAGGATGTAGAGTGTAGGGTGTAGAATGTAGAGTGTAGAGTGTAGGGTGTAGGGTGCAGAATGTAGAGTGTAGAGTGTAGGGTGTAGAATGTAGAGTGTAGAGTGTAGGGTGTAGAGTGTAGGGTGTAGAGTGTAGAGTGTAGGGTGTAGAGTCTATGGTGTAGAATGTAGGTTACAGAGTGTAGCGCGTAGGGTGTAGGGTGTAGAGTGTAGGGTGTAGAGAGTAGAGTGTAGGATGTAAAGTATAGGGTGTAGAGTGTAGGGTGTAGAGTGTAGGGTGTAGCGTGTATGGTGCTGAGTGTATAGTGTAGGGTGTAGGATGTAGAGTTTAGAGTGTAGGGTGTAGGGTGTAGAATGTAGAGTGTAGATTGTAGAGTGTAGGGTGTAGAGTATAGGGTGTAGGGTGTACAGTGTAGAGTGTAGAATGTAGAATGCAGAGTGTAGGGTGTAGAGTGTAGTGTTTAGGGTGTAGAGTGTGGGGTGTAGAGTGTAGGGTGTAGGGTGTAGAGTGTAGAGTGTAGGGTGTAGAGTGTAGGGAGTACCGTGTAGGATGTAGAGTGTAGAGTGTAGGGTGAAGGGTTTAGGATGTAGAGTGTAGAGTGTAGGGTGTAGGGTGTACAGTGTAGAGTGTAGAATGTAGGATGCGGAGTGTAGGGTGTAGAGTGTAGTGTTTAGGGTGTAGAGTGTAGGGTGTAAAGTGTAGCGTGTAGGGTGTAAAGTGTAGTGTAGAGTGTAGGATGTAGAGTGTAGGGTGTAGAGTGTAGGGTGTAGGGTGTAGAGTGTAGAGTGTAGTGTTTAGGGTGTGTAGAGTGTAGGGTGTAAAGTGTAGCGTGTAGGGTGTAAAGTGTAGTGTAGAGTGTAGGGTGTAGAGTGTAGGGGGTAGAGTGTAACATATTAACATAGTAACATAGTTAGTAAGGCCGAAAATAGACATTTGTCCATCCAGTTCAGCCTATATTCCATCATAATAAATCCCCAGATCTACGTCCTTCTACAGAACCTAATAATTGTATGATACAATATTGTTCTGCTCCAGGAAGACATCCAGGCCTCTCTTGAACCCCTCGACTGAGTTCGCCATCACCACCTCCTCAGGCAAGCAATTCCAGATTCTCACTGCCCTAACAGTAAAGAATCCTCTTCTATGTTGGTGGAAAAACCTTCTCTCCTCCAGACGCAAAGAATGCCCCCTGGTGCCCATCACCTTCCTTGGTATAAACAGATCATCAGGGAGATATTTGTATTGTCCCCTTATATACTTATACATGGTTATTAGATCGCCCCTCAGTCGTCTTTTTTCTAGACTAAATAATCCTAATTTCGCTAATCTATCTGGGTATTGTAGCTATCCCATCCCCTTTATTAATTTTGTTGCCCTCCTTTGTACTCTCTCTAGTTCCATTATATCCTTCCTGAGCACCGGTGCCCAAAACTGGACACAGTACTCCATGTGCGGTCTAACTAGGGATTTGTACAGAGGCAGTATAATGCTCTCATCATGTGTATCCAGACCTCTTTTAATGCACCCCATGATCCTGTTTGCCTTGGCAGCTGCTGCCTGGCACTGGCTGCTCCAGGTAAGTTTATCATTAACTAGGATCCCCAAGTCCTTCTCCCTGTCAGATTTACCCAGTGGTTTCCCGTTCAGTGTGTAATGGTGATATTGATTCCTTCTTCCCATGTGTATAACCTTACATTTATCAGTGTTAAACCTCATCTGCCACCTTTCAGCCCAAGTTTCCAACTTATCCAGATCCATCTGTAGCAGAATACTATCTTCTCTTGTATTAACTGCTTTACATAGTTTTGTATCATCTGCAAATATCAATATTTTACTCTGTAAACCTTCTACCAGATCATTAATGAATATGTTGCAGAGAACAGGTCCCAATACCGACCCCTGCGGTACCCCACTGGTCACAGCGACCCAGTTAGAGACTATATCATTTATAACCACCCTCTGTTTATATCACTAAGCCAGTTACTAACCCATTTACACACATTTTCCCCCAGACCAAGCACCCTCGTTTTGTGTACCAACCTCTTGTGTGGCACGGTATCAAACGCTTTGGAAAAATCGAGATATACCACGTCCAATGACTCACCGTGGTCCAGCCTATAGCTTACCTCTTCATAAAAACTGATTAGATTGGTTTGACAGGAGCGATTTCTCATAAACCCATGCTGATATGGAGTTA
Source organism: Ranitomeya variabilis (assembly GCF_051348905.1). NCBI lineage: Eukaryota > Metazoa > Chordata > Amphibia > Anura > Dendrobatidae > Ranitomeya > Ranitomeya variabilis. Next base: position 18,570 of record NW_027508191.1, on the reverse strand, counting down.
AACAGTTATTCTCATTGAGATAATCCAGAAAAACATCCTTCAGAAACCCTTCAAATATTTTACCAACAGTAGAGGTTAGACTTACTGGCCTATAATTTCCAGGTTCACTTTTAGAGCCCTTTTTGAATACTGGCACCACATTTAGAGTGTAGAGTGTAGGGAGTAGAATGTAGGGTGTAGAGTGTACAGTGTAGGGTATAGGGTGTAGAGTGTAGTGTGTAGGGTGTAGAGTGTAGGGTGTAGAGTGTAGAGTGTAGGGTGTAAAGTGTAGAGTGTAGAGTGTAGAATGTAGAGTGTAGGGTGTAGAGTCTAGGGTGTAGAGTCTAGGGTGTAGAGTGTAAGGTGCAGAGTGTAGCGTGTAGGGTGTAGAGTGTAGGGTGTAGAGAGTAGAGTGTTGGATGTAGAGTGTAGGGTGTAGGGTGTAGAGTGTTGGGTGTAGAGTGTATGGTGCAGAGTGTAGAGGGTAGGGTGTAGAATGTAGAGTGTAGGGTGTAGAATGTAGAGTGTAGGGTGTAGGGTGTAGAATGTAGAGTGTAGAGTGTAGGGTGTAGGGTGTAGAGTGTAGAGTGTAGGGTGTAGAGGGTAGGGTGTAGGGTGTAGAGTGTAGGAAGTTGAATGTAGGGTGTAGAGTGTACAGTGTAGGGTGTAGAGTGTAGGGTGTAGAGTGTAGAGTGTAGGGTGTAGGGTGTAGAGTGTAGGGTGTAGAGTGTAGAGTGTAGGATGTAGAGTATATAGTGTAGGGTGTAGAGTGTAGAGTTTACGATGTAGGGTGTAGAATGTAAAGTGTAGAGTGTAGGATGTAGAATGTAGGGTGTAGAGTGTGGTGTGTAGGGTGTAGAGTGTAGGGTGTAGAGTGTAGAGTGTATGGTGTAAAGTGTAGAGTGTAGAGCGTAGAATGTAGAGTGTAGGGTGTAGAGTGTAGGGTGCAGAGTGTAGCATGTAGGGTGTAGGGTGTAGAGTGTAGAGAGTAGAGTGTAGGATGTAAAGTGTAGGGTGTAGGGTGTAAAGTGTAGGGTGCAGAGTGTATAAGGCAGAGTGTAGAGTGTAGGGTGTAGAATGTAGAGTGTAGAGTGTAGGGTGTAGGGTGCAGAATGTAGAGTGTAGAGTGTAGGGTGTAGGGTGTAGAATGTAGAGTGTAGAGTGTAGGGTGTAGAGTGTAGGGTGTAGAGTGTAGAGTGTAGGGTGTAGAGTCTATGGTGTAGAATGTAGGTTACAGAGTGTAGCGCGTAGGATGTAGGGTGTAGAGTGTAGGGTGTAGAGAGTAGAGTGTAGGATGTAAAGTATAGGGTGTAGAGTGTAGGGTGTAGAGTGTAGGGTGTAGAGTGTATTGTGCTGAGTGTATAGTGTAGGGTGTAGGATGTAGAGTTTAGAGTGTAGGGTGTAGGGTGTAGAATGTAGAGTGTAGAGTGTAGAGTGTAGAGGGTAGGGTGTAGAGTGTAGGGTGTAGAGGGTAGGGAGTAGAAAGTAGGGTGTAGAGAGTACAGTGTAGGGTATAGGGTGTAGAGTGTAGGGTGTAGAGTGTAGGTTGTAGGGTGTACAGTGTAGAGTGTAGAATGTAGAATGCAGAGTGTAGGGTGTAGAATGTAGTGTTTAGGGTGTAGAGTGTGGGGTGTAAAGTGTAAAGTGTAGTGTAGAGTGTAGGATGTAGAGTGTAGGGTGTAGAATGTAGAGTGTAGAGTGTAGGGTGTAGGGTGCAGAATGTAGAGTGTAGAGTGTAGGGTGTAGAATGTAGAGTGTAGAGTGTAGGGTGTAGAGTGTAGGGTGTAGAGTGTAGAGTGTAGGGTGTAGAGTCTATGGTGTAGAATGTAGGTTACAGAGTGTAGCGCGTAGGGTGTAGGGTGTAGAGTGTAGGGTGTAGAGAGTAGAGTGTAGGATGTAAAGTATAGGGTGTAGAGTGTAGGGTGTAGAGTGTAGGGTGTAGAGTGTATGGTGCTGAGTGTATAGTGTAGGGTGTAGGATGTAGAGTTTAGAGTGTAGGGTGTAGGGTGTAGAATGTAGAGTGTAGATTGTAGAGTGTAGGGTGTAGAGTATAGGGTGTAGGGTGTACAGTGTAGAGTGTAGAATGTAGAATGCAGAGTGTAGGGTGTAGAGTGTAGTGTTTAGGGTGTAGAGTGTGGGGTGTAGAGTGTAGGGTGTAGGGTGTAGAGTGTAGAGTGTAGGGTGTAGAGTGTAGGGAGTACCGTGTAGGATGTAGAGTGTAGAGTGTAGGGTGAAGGGTTTAGGATGTAGAGTGTAGAGTGTAGGGTGTAGGGTGTACAGTGTAGAGTGTAGAATGTAGGATGCGGAGTGTAGGGTGTAGAGTGTAGTGTTTAGGGTGTAGAGTGTAGGGTGTAAAGTGTAGCGTGTAGGGTGTAAAGTGTAGTGTAGAGTGTAGGATGTAGAGTGTAGGGTGTAGAGTGTAGGGTGTAGGGTGTAGAGTGTAGAGTGTAGTGTTTAGGGTGTGTAGAGTGTAGGGTGTAAAGTGTAGCGTGTAGGGTGTAAAGTGTAGTGTAGAGTGTAGGGTGTAGAGTGTAGGGGGTAGAGTGTAACATATTAACATAGTAACATAGTTAGTAAGGCCGAAAATAGACATTTGTCCATCCAGTTCAGCCTATATTCCATCATAATAAATCCCCAGATCTACGTCCTTCTACAGAACCTAATAATTGTATGATACAATATTGTTCTGCTCCAGGAAGACATCCAGGCCTCTCTTGAACCCCTCGACTGAGTTCGCCATCACCACCTCCTCAGGCAAGCAATTCCAGATTCTCACTGCCCTAACAGTAAAGAATCCTCTTCTATGTTGGTGGAAAAACCTTCTCTCCTCCAGACGCAAAGAATGCCCCCTGGTGCCCATCACCTTCCTTGGTATAAACAGATCATCAGGGAGATATTTGTATTGTCCCCTTATATACTTATACATGGTTATTAGATCGCCCCTCAGTCGTCTTTTTTCTAGACTAAATAATCCTAATTTCGCTAATCTATCTGGGTATTGTAGCTATCCCATCCCCTTTATTAATTTTGTTGCCCTCCTTTGTACTCTCTCTAGTTCCATTATATCCTTCCTGAGCACCGGTGCCCAAAACTGGACACAGTACTCCATGTGCGGTCTAACTAGGGATTTGTACAGAGGCAGTATAATGCTCTCATCATGTGTATCCAGACCTCTTTTAATGCACCCCATGATCCTGTTTGCCTTGGCAGCTGCTGCCTGGCACTGGCTGCTCCAGGTAAGTTTATCATTAACTAGGATCCCCAAGTCCTTCTCCCTGTCAGATTTACCCAGTGGTTTCCCGTTCAGTGTGTAATGGTGATATTGATTCCTTCTTCCCATGTGTATAACCTTACATTTATCAGTGTTAAACCTCATCTGCCACCTTTCAGCCCAAGTTTCCAACTTATCCAGATCCATCTGTAGCAGAATACTATCTTCTCTTGTATTAACTGCTTTACATAGTTTTGTATCATCTGCAAATATCAATATTTTACTCTGTAAACCTTCTACCAGATCATTAATGAATATGTTGCAGAGAACAGGTCCCAATACCGACCCCTGCGGTACCCCACTGGTCACAGCGACCCAGTTAGAGACTATATCATTTATAACCACCCTCTGTTTATATCACTAAGCCAGTTACTAACCCATTTACACACATTTTCCCCCAGACCAAGCACCCTCGTTTTGTGTACCAACCTCTTGTGTGGCACGGTATCAAACGCTTTGGAAAAATCGAGATATACCACGTCCAATGACTCACCGTGGTCCAGCCTATAGCTTACCTCTTCATAAAAACTGATTAGATTGGTTTGACAGGAGCGATTTCTCATAAACCCATGCTGATATGGAGTTAAACAGTTATTCTCATTGAGATAATCCAGAAAAACATCCTTCAGAAACCCTTCAAATATTTTACCAACAGTAGAGGTTAGACTTACTGGCCTATAATTTCCAGGTTCACTTTTAGAGCCCTTTTTGAATACTGGCACCACATTTAGAGTGTAGAGTGTAGGGAGTAGAATGTAGGGTGTAGAGTGTACAGTGTAGGGTATAGGGTGTAGAGTGTAGTGTGTAGGGTGTAGAGTGTAGGGTGTAGAGTGTAGAGTGTAGGGTGTAAAGTGTAGAGTGTAGAGTGTAGAATGTAGAGTGTAGGGTGTAGAGTCTAGGGTGTAGAGTCTAGGGTGTAGAGTGTAAGGTGCAGAGTGTAGCGTGTAGGGTGTAGAGTGTAGGGTGTAGAGAGTAGAGTGTTGGATGTAGAGTGTAGGGTGTAGGGTGTAGAGTGTTGGGTGTAGAGTGTATGGTGCAGAGTGTAGAGGGTAGGGTGTAGAATGTAGAGTGTAGGGTGTAGAATGTAGAGTGTAGGGTGTAGGGTGTAGAATGTAGAGTGTAGAGTGTAGGGTGTAGGGTGTAGAGTGTAGAGTGTAGGGTGTAGAGGGTAGGGTGTAGGGTGTAGAGTGTAGGAAGTTGAATGTAGGGTGTAGAGTGTACAGTGTAGGGTGTAGAGTGTAGGGTGTAGAGTGTAGAGTGTAGGGTGTAGGGTGTAGAGTGTAGGGTGTAGAGTGTAGAGTGTAGGGTGTAGAGTATATAGTGTAGGGTGTAGAGTGTAGAGTTTACGATGTAGGGTGTAGAATGTAAAGTGTAGAGTGTAGGATGTAGAATGTAGGGTGTAGAGTGTGGTGTGTAGGGTGTAGAGTGTAGGGTGTAGAGTGTAGAGTGTATGGTGTAAAGTGTAGAGTGTAGAGCGTAGAATGTAGAGTGTAGGGTGTAGAGTGTAGGGTGCAGAGTGTAGCATGTAGGGTGTAGGGTGTAGAGTGTAGGGTGTAGAGAGTAGAGTGTAGGATGTAAAGTGTAGGGTGTAGGGTGTAAAGTGCAGGGTGTAGAGTGTATAAGGCAGAGTGTAGAGTGTAGGGTGTAGAATGTAGAGTGTAGGGTGTAGGGTGTAGAATGTAGAGTGTAGAGTGTAGTGTGTAGGGTGTAGAATGTAGAGTGTAGAGTGTAGGGTGTAGAATGTAGAGTGTAGGGTGTAGGGTGTAGAATGTAGAGTGTAGAGTGTAGGGTGTAGGGTGTAGAATGTAGAGTGTAGAGTGTAGAGTGTAGGGTGTAGAGTGTAGGGCATAGGATGTAGAGTGTAGGGTGTAGAGTGTAGAGTGTATGGTGTAAAGTGTAGAGTGTAGAGCGTAGAATGTAGAGTGTAGGGTGTAGAGTGTAGGGTGCAGAGTGTAGCATGTAGGGTGTAGGGTGTAGAGTGTAGAGAGTTGAGTGTAGGATGTAAAGTGTAGGGTGTAGGGTGTAAAGTGTAGGGTGCAGAGTGTATAAGGCAGAGTGTAGAGTGTAGAGTGTAGGGTGTAGAATGTAGAGTGTAGGGTGTAGGGTGTAGAATGTAGAGTGTAGAGTGTAGGGTGTAGGGTGTAGAATGTAGAGTGTAGAGTGTAGAGTGTAGGGTGTAGAGTATAGGGTGTAGGGTGTACAGTGTAGAGTGTAGAATGTAGAATGCAGAGTGTAGGGTGTAGAGTGTAGTGTTTAGGGTGTAGAGTGTGGGTCTAGAGTGTAGGGTGTAGGGTGTAGAGTGTAGAGTGTAGGGTGTAGAGTGTAGGGAGTACCGTGTAGGATGTAGAGTGTAGAGTGTAGGGTGAAGGGTTTAGGATGTAGAGTGTAGAGTGTAGGGTGTAGGGTGTACAGTGTAGAGTGTAGAATGTAGGATGCGGAGTGTAGGGTGTAGAGTGTAGTGTTTAGGGTGTAGAGTGTAGGGTGTAAAGTGTAGCGTGTAGGGTGTAAAGTGTAGTGTAGAGTGTAGGATGTAGAGTGTAGGGTGTAGAGTGTAGGGTGTAGGGTGTAGAGTGTAGAGTGTAGTGTTTAGGGTGTGTAGAGTGTAGGGTGTAAAGTGTAGCGTGTAGGGTGTAAAGTGTAGTGTGTGTGTAGGATGTAGAGTGTAGGGTGTAGAGTGTAGGGTGTAGAGTGTAGGGGGTAGAGTGTAACATATTAACATAGTAACATAGTTAGTAAGGCCGAAAATAGACATTTGTCCATCCAGTTCAGCCTATATTCCATCATAATAAATCCCCAGATCTACGTCCTTCTACAGAACCTAATAATTGTATGATACAATATTGTTCTGCTCCAGGAAGACATCCAGGCCTCTCTTGAACCCCTCGACTGAGTTCGCCATCACCACCTCCTTCAGGCAAGCAATTCCAGATTCTCACTGCCCTAACAGTAAAGAATCCTCTTCTATGTTGGTGGAAAAACCTTCTCTCCTCCAGACGCAAAGAATGCCCCCTGGTGCCCATCACCTTCCTTGGTATAAACAGATCATCAGGGAGATATTTGTATTGTCCCCTTATATACTTATACATGGTTATTAGATCGCCCCTCAGTCGTCTTTTTTCTAGACTAAATAATCCTAATTTCGCTAATCTATCTGGGTATTGTAGCTATCCCATCCCCTTTATTAATTTTGTTGCCCTCCTTTGTACTCTCTCTAGTTCCATTATATCCTTCCTGAGCACCGGTGCCCAAAACTGGACACAGTACTCCATGTGCGGTCTAACTAGGGATTTGTACAGAGGCAGTATAATGCTCTCATCATGTGTATCCAGACCTCTTTTAATGCACCCCATGATCCTGTTTGCCTTGGCAGCTGCTGCCTGGCACTGGCTGCTCCAGGTAAGTTTATCATTAACTAGGATCCCCAAGTCCTTCTCCCTGTCAGATTTACCCAGTGGTTTCCCGTTCAGTGTGTAATGGTGATATTGATTCCTTCTTCCCATGTGTATAACCTTACATTTATCAGTGTTAAACCTCATCTGCCACCTTTCAGCCCAAGTTTCCAACTTATCCAGATCCATCTGTAGCAGAATACTATCTTCTCTTGTATTAACTGCTTTACATAGTTTTGTATCATCTGCAAATATCAATATTTTACTCTGTAAACCTTCTACCAGATCATTAATGAATATGTTGCAGAGAACAGGTCCCAATACCGACCCCTGCGGTACCCCACTGGTCACAGCGACCCAGTTAGAGACTATATCATTTATAACCACCCTCTGTTTATATCACTAAGCCAGTTACTAACCCATTTACACACATTTTCCCCCAGACCAAGCACCCTCGTTTTGTGTACCAACCTCTTGTGTGGCACGGTATCAAACGCTTTGGAAAAATCGAGATATACCACGTCCAATGACTCACCGTGGTCCAGCCTATAGCTTACCTCTTCATAAAAACTGATTAGATTGGTTTGACAGGAGCGATTTCTCATAAACCCATGCTGATATGGAGTTAAACAGTTATTCTCATTGAGATAATCCAGAAAAACATCCTTCAGAAACCCTTCAAATATTTTACCAACAGTAGAGGTTAGACTTACTGGCCTATAATTTCCAGGTTCACTTTTAGAGCCCTTTTTGAATACTGGCACCACATTTAGAGTGTAGAGTGTAGGGAGTAGAATGTAGGGTGTAGAGTGTACAGTGTAGGGTATAGGGTGTAGAGTGTAGTGTGTAGGGTGTAGAGTGTAGGGTGTAGAGTGTAGAGTGTAGGGTGTAAAGTGTAGAGTGTAGAATGTAGAGTGTAGGGTGTAGAGTCTAGGGTGTAGAGTCTAGGGTGTAGAGTGTAAGGTGCAGAGTGTAGCGTGTAGGGTGTAGAGTGTAGGGTGTAGAGAGTAGAGTGTTGGATGTAGAGTGTAGGGTGTAGGGTGTAGAGTGTTGGGTGTAGAGTGTATGGTGCAGAGTGTAGAGGGTAGGGTGTAGGGTGTAGAATGTAGAGTGTAGGGTGTAGAATGTAGAGTGTAGGGTGTAGGGTGTAGAATGTAGAGTGTAGAGTGTAGGGTGTAGGGTGTAGAGTGTAGAGTGTAGGGTGTAGAGGGTAGGGTGTAGGGTGTAGAGTGTAGGAAGTTGAATGTAGGGTGTAGAGTGTACAGTGTAGGGTGTAGAGTGTAGGGTGTAGAGTGTAGAGTGTAGGGTGTAGGGTGTAGAGTGTAGGGTGTAGAGTGTAGAGTGTAGGGTGTAGAGTATATAGTGTAGGGTGTAGAGTGTAGAGTTTACGATGTAGGGTGTAGAATGTAAAGTGTAGAGTGTAGGATGTAGAATGTAGGGTGTAGAGTGTGGTGTGTAGGGTGTAGAGTGTAGGGTGTAGAATGTAGAGTGTAGGGTGTAGAGTCTAGGGTGTAGAGTCTAGGGTGTAGAGTGTAAGGTGCAGAGTGTAGCGTGTAGGGTGTAGAGTGTAGGGTGTAGAGAGTAGAGTGTTGGATGTAGAGTGTAGGGTGTAGGGTGTAGAGTGTTGGGTGTAGAGTGTATGGTGCAGAGTGTAGAGGGTAGGGTGTAGGGTGTAGAATGTAGAGTGTAGGGTGTAGGGTGTAGAATGTAGAGTGTAGAGTGTAGGGTGTAGGGTGTAGAGTGTAGAGTGTAGGGTGTAGAGGGTAGGGTGTAGGGTGTAGAGTGTAGGGTGTAGAGTGTAGGGTGTAGAGTGTAGAGTGTAGGGTGTAGAGTATATAGTGTAGGGTGTAGAGTGTAGAGTTTACGATGTAGGGTGTAGAATGTAAAGTGTAGAGTGTAGGATGTAGAATGTAGGGTGTAGAGTGTGGTGTGTAGGGTGTAGAGTGTAGAGTGTATGGTGTAAAGTGTAGAGTGTAGAGCGTAGAATGTAGAGTGTAGGGTGTAGAGTGTAGGGTGCAGAGTGTAGCATGTAGGGTGTAGGGTGTAGAGTGTAGAGAGTAGAGTGTAGGATGTAAAGTGTAGGGTGTAGGGTGTAAAGTGTAGGGTGCAGAGTGTATAAGGCAGAGTGTAGAGTGTAGGGTGTAGAATGTAGAGTGTAGAGTGTAGGGTGTAGGGTGCAGAATGTAGAGTGTAGAGTGTAGGGTGTAGGGTGTAGAATGTAGAGTGTAGAGTGTAGGGTGTAGAGTGTAGGGTGTAGAGTGTAGAGTGTATGGTGTAGAGTCTATGGTGTAGAATGTAGGTTACAGAGTGTAGCGCATAGGATGTAGGGTGTAGAGTGTAGGGTGTAGAGAGTAGAGTGTAGGATGTAAAGTATAGGGTGTAGAGTGTAGGGTGTAGAGTGTAGGGTGTAGAGTGTATTGTGCTGAGTGTATAGTGTAGGGTGTAGGATGTAGAGTTTAGAGTGTAGGGTGTAGGGTGTAGAATGTAGAGTGTAGAGTGTAGAGTGTAGAGTGTAGAGGGTAGGGTGTAGAGTGTAGGGTGTAGAGGGTAGGGAGTAGAAAGTAGGGTGTAGAGAGTACAGTGTAGGGTATAGGGTGTAGAGTGTAGGGTGTAGAGTGTAGGTTGTAGGGTGTACAGTGTAGAGTGTAGAATGTAGAATGCAGAGTGTAGGGTGTAGAATGTAGTGTTTAGGGTGTAGAGTGTGGGGTGTAAAGTGTAAAGTGTAGTGTAGAGTGTAGGATGTAGAGTGTAGGGTGTAGAGTGTAGGGTGTAGAGTGTAGGGTGTAGATTGTAGGGTGCAGAGTGTAGTGTGTAGGTGTAGGGTGTAGAGTGTAGGGAGTACCGTGTAGGATGTAGAGTGTAGGGTGTAGAGTGTAGGGTGTAGAATGTATGGTGCAGAGTGTAGAGTGTAGGGTGAAGGGTGTAGGATGTAGAGTGTAGAGTGTAAGGTGTAGGGTGTAGAGTGTAGAGTGTAGGGTGTAGGGTGTAGAGTGGAGGGTGTAGAGTGTAGGGGGTAGAATGTAGAATGTAGAGTGTAGAGTGTAGGGTGTAGAGGGTAGGGTGTAGGGTGTAGAGTGTAGGGAGTTGAATGTAGGATGTAGAGTGTACAGTATAGGGTGTAGAGTGTAGGGTGTAGGGTGTAGAGTGTAGGGTGTAGAGTGTAGGGTGTAGAGTATATAGTGTAGGGTGTAGAGTGTAGGATGTAGGGTGTAGAATGAAGAGTGTAGAGTGTAGGATGTAGAATGTAGGGTGTAGAGTGTGGTGTGTAGGGTGTAGAGTGTAAGGTGTAGAGTGTAGAGTGTAGGGTGTAAAGTGTAGAGGGTAGAGTGTAGAATGTAGAGTGTAGGGTGTAGAGTGTAGGGTGCAGAGTGTAGCATGTAGGGTGTAGGGTGTAGAGTGTAGGGTGTAGAGAGTAGAGTGTAGGATGTAAAGTGTAGGGTGTAGGGTGTAAAGTGCAGGGTGTAGAGTGTATAAGGCAGAGTGTAGAGTGTAGGGTGTAGAATGTAGAGTGTAGGGTGTAGGGTGTAGAATCTAGAGTGTAGAGTGTAGGGTGTAGGGTGTAGAATGTAGAGTGTAGAGTGTAGGGTGTAGAATGTAGAGTGTAGGGTGTAGGGTGTAGGGTGTAGAATGTAGAGTGTAGAGTGTAGAGTGTAGGGTGTAGAGTGTAGGGCATAGGATGTAGAGTGTAGGGTGTAGAGTGTAGAGTGTATGGTGTAAAGTGTAGAGTGTAGAGCGTAGAATGTAGAGTGTAGGGTGTAGAGTGTAGGGTGCAGAGTGTAGCATGTAGGGTGTAGGGTGTAGAGTGTAGAGAGTTGAGTGTAGGATGTAAAGTGTAGGGTGTAGGGTGTAAAGTGTAGGGTGCAGAGTGTATAAGGCAGAGTGTAGAGTGTAGGGTGTAGAATGTAGAGTGTAGAGTGTAGGGTGTAGGGTGTTGAATGTAGAGTGTAGAGTGTAGGGTGTAGAGTGTAGGGTGTAGAGTGTAGGGTGTAGAATGTAGAGTGTAGAGTGTAGGGTGTAGGGTGCAGAATGTAGAGTGTAGAGTGTAGGGTGTAGGGTGTAGAATGTAGAGTGTAGAGTGTAGGGTGTAGAGTGTAGGGTGTAGAGTGTAGGGTGTAGAGTCTATGGTGTAGAATGTAGGTTACAGAGTGTAGCGCGTAGGGTGTAGGGTGTAGAGTGTAGGGTGTAGAGAGTAGAGTGTAGGATGTAAAGTATAGGGTGTAGAGTGTAGGGTGTAGAGTGTAGGGTGTAGAGTGTATGGTGCTGAGTGTATAGTGTAGGGTGTAGGATGTAGAGTTTAGAGTGTAGGGTGTAGGGTGTAGAATGTAGAGTGTAGAGTGTAGAGGGTAGGGTGTAGAGTGTAGGTGTAGAGGGTAGAAAGTAGAAAGTAGGGTGTAGAGAGTACAGTGTAGGGTATAGGGTGTAGAGTGTAGGGTGTAGAGTGTAGGTTGTAGGGTGTACAGTGTAGAGTGTAGAATGTAGAATGCAGAGTGTAGAATATAGTGTTTAGGGTGTAGAGTGTGGGGTGTAAAGTGTAAAGTGTAGTGTAGAGTGTAGGATGTAGAGTGTAGGGTGTAGAGTGTAGGGTGTAGAGTGTAGGGTGTAGATTGTAGGGTGCAGAGTGTAGTGTGTAGGTGTAGGGTGTAGAGTGTAGGGAGTACCGTGTAGGATGTAGAGTGTAGGGTGTAGAGTGTAGGGTGTAGAATGTATGGTGCAGAGTGTAGAGTGTAGGGTGAAGGGTGTAGAGTGGAGGGTGTAGAGTGTAGGGTGTAGAATGTAGAATGTAGAGTGTAGAGTGTAGAGGGTAGGGTGTAGGGTGTAGAGTGTAGGGAGTTGAATGTAGGATGTAGAGTGTACAGTATAGGGTGTAGAGTGTAGGGTGTAGAGTGTAGAGTGTAGGGTGTAGGGTGTAGAGTGTAGGGTGTAGAGTATATAGTGTAGGGTGTAGAGTGTAGGATGTAGGGTGTAGAATGAAGAGTGTAGAGTGTAGGATGTAGAATGTAGGGTGTAGAGTGTGGTGTGTAGGGTGTAGAGTGTAGGGTGTAGAGTGTAGAGTGTAGGGTGTAAAGTGTAGAGGGTAGAGTGTAGAATGTAGAGTGTAGGGTGTAGAGTGTAGGGTGCAGAGTGTAGCATGTAGGGTGTAGGGTGTAGAGTGTAGGGTGTAGAGCGTAGAGTGTAGGATGTAAAGGGTAGGGTGTAGGGTGTAAAGTGCAGGGTGTAGAGTGTATAAGGCAGAGTGTAGAGTGTAGGGTGTAGAATGTAGAGTGTAGGGTGTAGGGTGTAGAATGTAGAGTGTAGAGTGTAGGGTGTAGGGTGTAGAATGTAGAGTGTAGAGTGTAGAGTGTAGGGTGTAGAATGTAGCGTGTAGGGTGTAGGGTGTAGAATGTAGAGTGTAGAGTGTAGGGTGTAGGGTGTAGAATGTAGAGTGTAGAGTGTAGAGTGTAGGGTGTAGAGTGTAGGGCATAGGATGTAGAGTGTAGGGTGTAGAGTGTAGAGTGTATGGTGTAAAGTGTAGAGTGTAGAGCATAGAATGTAGAGTGTAGGGTGTAGAGTGTAGGGTGCAGAGTGTAGCATGTAGGGTGTAGGGTGTAGAGTGTAGAGAGTAGAGTGTAGGATGTAAAGTGTAGGGTGTAGGGTGTAAAGTGTAGGGTGCAGAGTGTATAAGGCAGAGTGTAGAGTGTAGGGTGTAGAATGTAGAGTGTAGAGTGTAGGGTGTAGGGTGCAGAATGTAGAGTGTAGAGTGTAGGGTGTAGGGTGTAGAATGTAGAGTGTAGAGTGTAGGGTGTAGAGTGTAGGGTGTAGAGTGTAGAGTGTAGGGTGTAGAGTCTATGGTGTAGAATGTAGGTTACAGAGTGTAGCGCGTAGGGTGTAGGGTGTAGAGTGTAGGGTGTAGAGTGTATGGTGCTGAGTGTATAGTGTAGGGTGTAGGATGTAGAGTTTAGAGTGTAGGGTGTAGGGTGTAGAATGTAGAGTGTAGAGTGTAGAGGGTAGGGTGTAGAGTGTAGGGTGTAGAGGGTAGGGAGTAGAAAGTAGGGTGTAGAGAGTACAGTGTAGGGTATAGGGTGTAGAGTGTAGGGTGTAGAGTGTAGGGTGTAGGGTGTACAGTGTAGAGTGTAGAATGTAGAATGCAGAGTGTAGGGTGTAGAATGTAGTGTTTAGGGTGTAGAGTGTGGGGTGTAAAGTGTAAAGTGTAGTGTAGAGTGTAGGATGTAGAGTGTAGGGTGTAGAGTGTAGGGTGTAGAGTGTAGGGTGTAGATTGTAGGGTGCAGAGTGTAGTGTGTAGGTGTAGGGTGTAGAGTGTAGGGAGTACCGTGTAGGATGTAGAGTGTAGGGTGTAGAGTGTAGGGTGTAGAATGTATGGTGCAGAGTGTAGAGTGTAGGGTGAAGGGTGTAGGATGTAGAGTGTAGAGTGTAAGGTGTAGGGTGTAGAGTGTAGAGTGTAGGGTGTAGGGTGTAGAGTGGAGGGTGTAGAGTGTAGGGGGTAGAATGTAGAATGTAGAGTGTAGAGTGTAGGGTGTAGAGGTTAGGGTGTAGGGTGTAGAGTGTAGGGAGTTGAATGTAGGATGTAGAGTGTACAGTATAGGGTGTAGAGTGTAGGGTGTAGAGTGTAGAGTGTAGGGTGTAGGGTGTAGAGTGTAGGGTGTAGAGTGTAGGGTGTAGAGTATATAGTGTAGGGTGTAGAGTGTAGGATGTAGGGTGTAGAATGAAGAGTGTAGAGTGTAGGATGTAGAATGTAGGGTGTAGAGTGTGGTGTGTAGGGTGTAGAGTGTAGGGTGTAGAGTGTAGAGTGTAGGGTGTAAAGTGTAGAGGGTAGAGTGTAGAATGTAGAGTGTAGGGTGTAGAGTGTAGGGTGCAGAGTGTAGCATGTAGGGTGTAGGGTGTAGAGTGTAGGGTGTAGAGAGTAGAGTGTAGGATGTAAAGTGTAGGGTGTAGGGTGTAAAGTGCAGGGTGTAGAGTGTATAAGGCAGAGTGTAGAGTGTAGGGTGTAGAATGTAGAGTGTAGGGTGTAGGGTGTAGAATGTAGAGTGTAGAGTGTAGGGTGTAGGGTGTAGAATGTAGAGTGTAGAGTGTAGAGTGTAGGGTGTAGAGTGTAGGGCATAGGATGTAGAGTGTAGGGTGTAGAGTCTATGGTTTAGAATGTAGGTTGCAGAGTGTAGCGTGTAGGGTGTAGGGTGTAGAGTGTAGGGTGTAGAGAGTAGAGTGTAGGATGTAAAGTATAGGGTGTAGAGTGTAGGGTGTAGAGTGTAGGGTGTAGAGTGTATGGTGGTGAGTGTATAGTGTAGGGTGTAGGATGTAGAGTTTAGAGTGTAGGGTGTAGGGTGTAGAATGTAGAGTGTAAAGTGTAGAGGGTAGGGTGTAGAATGTAGGGTGTAGAGTGTAGGGAGTAGAATGTAGGGTGTAGAGTGTACAGTGTAGGATATAGGGTGTAGAGTATAGGGTGTAGAGTGTAGAGTGTACGGTGTAGGGTGTACAGTGTAGAGTGTAGAGACTAGGATGTAGAGTGTAGGGTGTACATTGTAGTGTGTAGGGTGTAGGGTGTAGAGAGTAGAGTGTAGGGTGTAAAGTGAAGAGTGTAGAGTGTAGGATGTAGTGTGTAGGGTGTAGATTGTAGGGTGTATGGTGTAGAGTCTATGGTGTAGAATGTAGGTTGCAGAGTGTAGCGTGTAGGGTGTAGAGTGTAGGGTGTAGAGAGTAGAGTGTATGATGTAAAGTATAGGGTGTAGAGTGTAGGGTGTAGAGTGTATGGTGCTGAGTGTATAGTGTAGGGTGTAGGATGTAGAGTTTAGAGTGTAGGGTGTAGGGTGTAGAATGTAGAGTGTAGAGTGTAGAGGGTAGGGTGTAGAGTGTAGGGTGTAGAGGGTAGGGAGTAGAATGTAGGGTGTAGAGTGTACAGTGTAGGGTATAGTGTGTAGAGTGTAGGGTGTAGAGTATAGGGTGTAGGGTGTACAGTGTAGAGTGTAGAATGTAGAATGCAGAGTGTAGGGTGTAGAGTGTAGAGTGTAGGGTGTAGAGTGTAGGGAGTACCGTGTAGGATGTAGAGTGTAGAGTGTAGGGTGAAGGGTTTAGGATGTAGAGTGTAGAGTGTAGGGTGTAGGGTGTACAGTGTAGAGTGTAGAATGTAGGATGCGGAGTGTAGGGTGTAGAGTGTAGTGTTTAGGGTGTAGAGTGTAGGGTGTAAAGTGTAGCGTGTAGGGTGTAAAGTGTAGTGTAGAGTGTAGGATGTAGAGTGTAGGGTGTAGAGTGTAGGGTGTAGGGTGTAGAGTGTAGAGTGTAGGGTGTAGAGTGTAGGGTGCAGAGTGTAGTGTGTAGGTGTAGGGTGTAGAGTGTAGGGAGTACCGTGTAGGATGTAGAGTGTAGGGTGTAGAATGTATGGTGCAGAGTGTAGAGTGTAGGGTGAAGGGTTTAGGATGTAGAGTGTAGAGTGTAAGGTGTAGGGTGTAGAATGTAGAGTGTAGAGTGTAGGGTGTAGAGTGTAGTGTTTAGGGTGTAGAGTGTGGGGTGTAAAGTGTAAAGTGTAGTGTAGAGTGTAGGATGTAGAGTGTAGGGTGTAGAGTGTAGGGTG
Source organism: Ranitomeya variabilis (assembly GCF_051348905.1). Lineage (NCBI taxonomy): Eukaryota > Metazoa > Chordata > Amphibia > Anura > Dendrobatidae > Ranitomeya > Ranitomeya variabilis. The sequence goes on along the minus strand of NW_027508191.1, from coordinate 3,371 downwards.
TAGAGTGTAGAGTGTAGGATGTAGAGTGTAGGGTGCAGAGTGTAGTGTGTAGGTGTAGGGTGTAGAGTGTAGGGAGTACCGTGTAGGATGTAGAGTGTAGGGTGTAGAGTGTAGGGTGTAGAATGTATGGTGCAGAGTGTAGAGTGTAGGGTGAAGGGTGTAGGATGTAGAGTGTAGAGTGTAAGGTGTAGGGTGTAGAGTGTAGAGTGTAGGGTGTAGGGTGTAGAGTGGAGGGTGTAGAGGGTAGGGTGTAGGGTGTAGAGTGTAGGGAGTTGAATGTAGGATGTAGAGTGTACAGTATAGGGTGTAGAGTGTAGGGTGTAGAGTGTAGGGTGTAGGGTGTAGAGTGTAGGGTGTAGAGTGTAGGGTGTAGAGTATATAGTGTAGGGTGTAGAGTGTAGAGTGTAGGATGTAGGGTGTAGAATGAAGAGTGTAGAGTGTAGGATGTAGAATGTAGGGTGTAGAGTGTGGTGTGTAGGGTGCAGAGTGTAGGGTGTAGAGTGTAGAGTGTAGGGTGTAAAGTGTAGAGTGTAGAGTGTAGAATGTAGAGTGTAGGGTGTAGAGTGTAGGGTGCAGAGTGTAGCATGTAGGGTGTAGGGTGTAGAGTGTAGGGTGTAGAGAGTAGAGTGTAGGATGTAAAGTGTAGGGTGTAGGGTGTAAAGTGCAGGGTGTAGAGTGTATAAGGCAGATTTTAGAGTGTAGGGTGTAGAATGTAGAGTGTAGGGTGTAGGGTGTAGAATGTAGAGTGTAGAGTGTAGGGTGTAGGGTGTAGAATGTAGAGTGTAGAGTGTAGAGTGTAGGGTGTAGAGTGTAGGGCATAGGATGTAGAGTGTAGGGTGTAGAGTCTATGGTTTAGAATGTAGGTTGCAGAGTGTAGAGTGTAGGGTGTAGGGTGTAGAGTGTAGGGTGTAGAGAGTAGAGTGTAGGATGTAAAGTATAGGGTGTAGAGTGTAGGGTGTAGAGTGTAGGGTGTAGAGTGTATGGTGCTGAGTGTATAGTGTAGGGTGTAGGATGTAGAGTTTAGAGTGTAGGGTGTAGAATGTAGAGTGTAAAGTGTAGAGGGTAGGGTGTAGAATGTAGGGTGTAGAGTGTAGGGAGTAGAATGTAGGGTGTAGAGTGTACAGTGTAGGATATAGGGTGTAGAGTGTAGGGTGTAGAGTGTAGAGTGTAGGGTGTAGGGTGTACAGTGTAGAGTGTAGAGAGTAGGATGTAGAGTGTAGGGTGTACATTGTAGTGTGTAGGGTGTAGGGTGTAGAGTTTAGAGTGTAGGGTGTAAAGTGAAGAGTGTAGAGTGTAGGATGTAGTGTGTAGGGTGTAGATTTTAGGGTGTATGGTGTAGAGTCTATGGTGTAGAATGTAGGTTGCAGAGTGTAGCGTGTAGGGTGTAGAGTGTAGGGTGTAGAGAGTAGAGTGTATGATGTAAAGTATAGGGTGTAGAGTGTAGGTTGTAGAGTGTATGGTGCTGAGTGTATAGTGTAGGGTGTAGGATGTAGAGTTTAGAGTGTAGGGTGTAGGGTGTAGATTGTAGAGTGTAGAGTTTAGAGGGTAGGGTGGAGAGTGTAGGGTGTAGAGGGTAGGGAGTAGAATGTAGGGTGTAGAGTGTACAGTGAAGGGTATAGTGTGTAGAGTGTAGGGTGTAGAGTATAGGTTGTAGGGTGTACAGTGTAGAGTGTAGAATGTAGAATGCAGAGTGTAGGGTGTAGAGTGTAGTGTTTAGGGTGTAGAGTGTGGGGTGTAGAGTGTAGGGTGTAGGGTGTAGAGTGTAGGGTGTAGAGTGTAGGGAGTACCGTGTAGGATGTAGAGTGTAGAGTGTAGGGTGAAGGGTTTAGGATGTAGAGTGTAGAGTGTAGGGTGTAGGGTGTACAGTGTAGAGTGTAGAATGTAGGATGCGGAGTGTAGGGTGTAGAGTGTAGTGTTTAGGGTGTAGAGTGTAGGGTGTAAAGTGTAGCGTGTAGGGTGTAAAGTGTAGTGTAGAGTGTAGGATGTAGAGTGTAGGGTGTAGAGTGTAGGGTGTAGGGTGTAGAGTGTAGAGTGTAGGGTGTAGAGTGTAGGGTGCAGAGTGTAGTGTGTAGGTGTAGGGTGTAGAGTGTAGGGAGTACCGTGTAGGATGTAGAGTGTAGGGTGTAGAATGTATGGTGCAGAGTGTAGAGTGTAGGGTGAAGGGTTTAGGATGTAGAGTGTAGAGTGTAAGGTGTAGGGTGTAGAATGTAGAGTGTAGAGTGTAGGGTGTAGAGTGTAGTGTTTAGGGTGTAGAGTGTGGGGTGTAAAGTGTAAAGTGTAGTGTAGAGTGTAGGATGTAGAGTGTAGGGAGTAGAGTGTAGGGTGTAGAGTGTAGAGTGTAGGATGTAGAGTGTAGGGTGCAGAGTGTAGTGTGTAGGTGTAGGGTGTAGAGTGTAGGGAGTACCGTGTAGGATGTAGAGTGTAGGGTGTAGAATGTATGGTGCAGAGTGTAGAGTGTAGGGTGAAGTGTGTAGGATGTAGAGTGTAGAGTGTAAGGTGTAGGGTGTAGAGTGTAGAGTGTAGGGTGTAGGGTGAAGAGTGGAGGGTGTAGAGTGTAGGGGGTAGGGTGTAGAATGTAGAGTGTAGAGTGTAGGGTGTAGAGGGTAGGGTGTAGGGTGTAGAGTGTAGGGAGTTGAATGTAGGATGTAGAGTGTACAGTATAGGGTGTAGAGTGTAGGGTGTAGAGTGTAGGGTGTAGGGTGTAGAGTGTAGGGTGTAGAGTGTAGGGTGTAGAGTATATAGTGTAGGGTGTAGAGTGTAGAGTGTAGGATGTAGGGTGTAGAATGAAGAGTGTAGAGTGTAGGATGTAGAATGTAGGGTGTAGAGTGTGGTGTGTAGGGTGTAGAGTGTAGGGTGTAGAGTGTAGAGTGTAGGGTGTAAAGTGTAGAGTGTAGAGTGTAGAATGTAGAGTTTAGGGTGTAGAGTGTAGGGTGCAGAGTGTAGCATGTAGGGTGTAGGGTGTAGAGTGTAGGGTGTAGAGAGTAGAGTGTAGGATGTAAAGTGTAGGGTGTAGGGTGTAAAGTGCAGGGTGTAGAGTGTATAAGGCAGAGTTTAGAGTGTAGGGTGTAGAATGTAGAGTGTAGGGTGTAGGGTGTAGAATGTAGAGTGTAGAGTGTAGGGTGTAGGGTGTAGAATGTAGAGTGTAGAGCGTAGAGTGTAGGGTGTAGAGTGTAGGGCATAGGATGTAGAGTGTAGGGTGTAGAGTCTATGGTTTAGAATGTAGGTTGCAGAGTGTAGAATGTAGGGTGTAGGGTGTAGAGTGTAGGGTGTAGAGAGTAGAGTGTAGGATGTAAAGTATAGGGTGTAGAGTGTAGGGTGTAGAGTGTAGGGTGTAGAGTGTATGGTGCTGAGTGTATAGTGTAGGGTGTAGG